>NC_137675.1:51989850-52099850 GCF_963989245.1 Nansenia antarctica
ACTAGCCCGGTGAGGATGTCAATACAGACCCCGATGCCATAATGTGAGGAGAACCCCCTCTTCTGCCAGGTTCCGTCGAACGATACAGAGACGTCGATGACAGCGTCCGGATCCTCCTGCAGGAGCTCTGCCACATCTGGGTCGGTGTCGGCGTAGGCCTTCCGCATCACCTCTCTGGTCTTGTAGAGGCTCTCAAGACCTCTGTTGGTCTCTACGGCTGAAATAAAAAGCAAAGCAAATCACCAACTCTTCATCTGAAGTTTTATTGATCAAAAGTAAAGATGAGAACAAAGAGACTGATGCATTTTATTGCATAATATGCACAACACTCTGGGTTAAGGGCCAAGACACACAATGTATATATATATATATATATATATATGTATATATATATATATATATATATATATATATATATATATATATATATATATATACATTGTGTGTCTTGGCCCTTAACCCAGAGTGTTGTGCATATTATTCTGGCCACTGAGCTGGTGTACATCCTTCAACAGGTCTGCAATCTGTTCCTCCTGAAGGTAGCGCCAGCGAGCTGCTCCTCACGGACCATCTTGCATTTTTTGCAAGAAAAAAAAGAAAGAAAAAAAAACGATGAAGAAGAGGAGGAGGAAGAGGATGGCCTTCCTCACTCCATTGGTCAACAATGGTGATGGGCCAGGATGTCGGTGTTCCGAGGAGAGGCCTCCTCTTCCTCGCCTTCCTCTGGCTCCTCTTCCTCCACCTCCCCCTGCATTGTTAAGCGCGTCAAGCACGACCCATCTAGCTCTTGGGCTGCTTCTTTGCATTGCAACGCGAACACTCCTACGCAGGATCGTGCTGATAACGCGAAGGTCGCAGGTTCGATACCCGTACTGGCCACCATCTATAACAACTCCCCCTCCTACTTATGGGAAACGGTTGTGTTATCACAAAAAGTGATAGCGAAATAGCGAGCTGCTCCTCACGGACCATCAGCATGTTCCTCAGGTTGTTGACCTCGGCCTGCAGCTGTGCACTCTGGTCCTGGCTCTGGACGATGAAGTCCTCCAGACGTTTGGCCATCTCCATCTCCTGCTCCGTCACCTGCTCCACCCCCAGACACAGCTCTGACAACTCCTGGGCATGCTGGGAAAATGTGACCATCCTCCCCAGATCCTCCAGAGGTAATCCCTGTTCAGCATCCACAAGAGGACGGAGCCCTTCCACAGGGGCCTCCAGGTAGGCCTCTGGTAGCGACGGGGACTGCATTTTTGAATAGCATCAACATTTTCCTCCACGTCCACATCTAACTTGTCTCTAACTTATTAACTTATCGTCGTTGTCTTATCCTCGTAACTCCACTGAATCAATCGTAACTCCACTGAGTCAATCCTTCCGCGTCACATGGGACACGAGAACCAATCACATTCGAGAATTCTCGCATCAACCAATAGGATCGCGTATTTTCAAAAAATGCAACCTATCTATTTTAGTGATTGGTTGCTGATACAAGGGGCGTTGTATATTTTTTTTGCGACCATTTTTACCGAGAGAAACAGATCTATCCAACGAGCCCAGGGTTGCCATTATTTCAGGCCCTGTCCACACCTATACGTGTTTTTGGTATATAAAAATATTACCGTCCACACCAGCATGTTTATAAACAATGTCTGTATCCACATGCATACGCATGAATGCAATATAAACGCTGTCATTGAGCATTCCACACCAGTAGTCGGCGATATAATATTATCCCCATAGCCCCGCTGGCCAATCAGACGCCTCTGTCTCTCTATCCGCTTGTTAAGTCTGACGTCAAAAGTGACGTTTAGCCATTTCCGAGTCCAAACCAGAAATTCCCCGCACTAGAGTACCTGTGAACTACAGCGGTAGAATGACAGTTTAATCGTTTTTTTAGACTCGGATCTATTCATACAACAAGGGACACAGCACTTTCCCGTTTTCTCCATATTGTCAGGGTATTTGAGCCTCGGAAAAGCGCTATATAAATATAATTAATTATTATTATTATTTCGGCATTTCGAAGACAGAGCCTCAGCCAACGTTGGACCCGGAAACACGTCACGACTTAACAAGCGGATGTTCTCGATCATTAACCGTGCATTTATATGTAAACAGGTTAAAAGTCCAGTTAACAGTGAAAGAACTAGAAGCACTTTGTACACATGCATTTTCCTCGCTTGTGTAGCCTCGACCACCGTTGCCTGTTGTAAACATAGTAGTTACTGGTGCCAGGATATGACGTTGGAGGGAACAGCAAACAGCTGCAGTGCGCATGATCATAGAAATCTACGCGCATGATGACGTGACAAATACAAAAAGCTCCGTCCATCTCGTCCACACGTCAAAAATATAAGGCGAATATACAGCGTTTTTAAACATCTTCGTTTTCAGAGGGCAAAAACTCGTTTGCGTCTGGACGAACCCCCCAAAACGAATATAAAAATCCACGTTTATCAAAAAAACGTATAGGTGTGGACAGGGCCTGACAGCAGCCGTTTCGGTAAAGCTGTGCGTAAAGTACTAACTTTTGGCGAATTTTTGAGGATTTTACGGACACATGCACCACAATCAAGTAAAATAAACAACCAAATGTGTTTTTGTCGACGTTTTATTGTCACTAATATGAAAGAAAACATGTTTAGGAGGCAAAAGAGCACCTCATCTCAAAATCGAACGGAAAAAGGGAAAATTGCAGAGGGAGCCAGACTGTCGGTGGGGGATGGATGACGGGCTGATTACGGACAGGTGTCAGTGATGACGGGCTGATTACGGACAGGTGTCAGTGATCAGACTCGTTATCCTGCTGGTCTATTTAACCTGTGTGTGTTTGTTCCCCGGGAGAGTGAAGGAGACGGGGGAAACCTGCTGAGGTGTTGGAGAGAGACAGAGAGAACGAGAGAGAGCTGTACTTGTTCTTTGTTCTTTATTCTTTATTATTTAGAAAAGACTCGCTCAGCACGTCAGTGACGTTGCTGAGCCGTGCTGTACGCCAATTAAAAACATATTTACAGCCGTTCCTCTGTGCCTAGAGACTCCTACAACAACTGAGTTGATTCAGTGAAGAAGTCCAATGCCAGTTGAGCATCATTGAACTTATAGTAACATGACATCAATTGTACTTCTGAGTAAAACCTGCCAAGAAAGATGGCTCATTAAAATGTTTGAGATTTCTTCTCAAGGCCACATGAGATTTGTTATTTTCTAAGCGAATGCTTCTGATACCCACCTAATTCAAAATACGAAATAAACCTAATTCAAATACTCCACTGGCTACAATTTTGTCAACTTTATTGCTGAAAATCAGATCAATCAATCAACACTGAGCTGTCCTTGAAATCAGGCCTAGTGGGTCTCAACTAACAATTGAGGTTCGGTTTAGGTTCCCACGAACATCTGAGATTGAATTAAACTAATTTAAGTTAAAATCACCAGTTATAATAAGCTCATCGCCTGTATATTTGGCAAGTAGATCCCCAAGTGCTTCAACAGAATCCTTTCCAGCAGATGGAGAACAAACAAGATAGCCTGATAAGGCAATATCAGTGTCAGATATACTGATTCTTTTGAGCCATGATTCACTCGAAACAAGAATATCTGGGTCGGTTTGTAGTACAAATATTTAAACCTGATCTAACTTTTGATATAAATGTCACGAGATGAAACGGGACCTAATAATAGGATGGGAAGTTCGCAGGCATGTTGATTAGACACAGCTGAAGTGGGTTAGCTGATGAGCGAACTAGTCATGGGATTGGCTGTTGTACCCTTTAAAAAAAACTGGGTTTAGGTGAGAGAGTGAGAGGAGAGAGGGGAAAAGGATTACGTGTGTTGATGTGAATGGACTGTTGGTGATGTTCTCTTGGCGTGAACTGTGAGTGAGTGAGTGTGAGTGAGTGGCTAGTATTAGTGCCACACTATTAACCAGTGTTACGACCCCATATGTGTTCTAGTGGATACGGGGTGTAACAATTAAATAAAACCGGGGGGACAAGAATCAGAGGAGAAGGGAAATAAAATAAACAAGATTTATTGTACAAAGGTAACACAAACAGGTTTCCGTGAAACTCTTAACTGAGAACTACTCTATAAAAAAGGAGAGTGAATGAATCTACACTATTAATAATAAAGAATAAAGTAAATTAACAGGCCTTGTGGCAATCTAATCTAAGTAACCAATCAAATACAACTAAGACTAAACGACTATGAACCTAAGATTAATAAACACAAAGTACAAAACTAGGATACAAAACTACAGCTGTAACTAACAAAAGAAACCAACACAAAACAACTATAAAGTTGTTGTCTGGCCCACTGGCACCAACTGAGTGTCTCTCCCAGGCTTGTATCCTCCCTCCACCCTTGATTGAGGATTGAGTAGTGATGGCGAGATCAGTGGCGTACCGCAAAATCCCAAGGCCCACCCGCAAGGTGGCGGCGGGGGCCCTTTCGCAACGGAGGTTAACTCAAACGGATGTTGCGGTACATTTATTTTAAGGCTGCATATAGCCTACTACAGCATAGACCGTTAGTTAACCCTAACCCTACTACAGCATAGATAGACCCTATGGTTGGCCTGGACAGCTATCAGCTACAGCGCGCTGCCCGTTTGTTCAGAATGACACTGTGTGTGTGACTGTGCGGACATATCCATACACAAACGGCAACAAGAACAGACCGACAGGCTACACACCCCGAGTTCATTTGATTCATAGATTAATACATATCTCTAATACTATCAAATAATAGACCATTCTTTACTTAGAGATGACTCCATAGACCCTGACACTGGACTGCAGCTGTAATGTGTATTGAGATTATAATGTAGACTGTGTGGAGAATGAAGAAGGAGTCCTTGAAATGTTCTCAAAACATTCACACAAGAGACGTTCACTTCAGAACCCCAACTCAAATGTAAAAGTGCTACAGATTTATTATTTTATACAGATTTATTTTGTTGATGAAATCAATTCACACATGGATTATAACAGACTAAAAGTGGATTATAACAGACTAAAAGTGGATTATAATTATAATATTATAGTATAACACACTTTACATCTCTTCTCTTCTTCTTGTTGTTCTTCTCTGTGTTATCCTGGACTTCCTGTACCTCTGCCTCCTCTCCTCCCGTCACTGTTACCAAGGTTCTTACCTTTAACAAAGACCAAAATGTCCTCCTCCTGACATTAGTTTGTGCGAAGTCCTTCACTATGTAACATAGTATAGTTTGTTAAATCCATTTGACGTGCGCGCAGGCTTTCAATGCTGAGAATCGCTAGTCTGGAGGGTGTGTCCTGGGACATGGTGCTTCTCAGATAGCTTTTGATAATTTTTAGTTTTGAAAACGATCTCTCGGCCGGGTCAGCCTGCATGCCAGCTGCAGTAACACTGTCCTCCACAGCGGTGCAACAGGTGCATCCACGACGTTCGTCCCTGACCCAGTGCTAATACCATCCCTGCCCGCGAAGCTGCATTGAGTCGGTTTGTGAGAAAATATTACATTTTGGGAAGTTTCACTGCATTTTGTTACATGTTATATTGCTCTTGCCGTTTTTGCGCACCACTGAGGTACTTTCGCTTGCTCATTTTTCTGCAGGGCCTTCTGTCTCGCTGCCTAATTTTTTTTATAATCTAATAAAAAAGTTTGTATTGTAGTGCCGAGAGACTGGAGTCGGAGGCGGCGTATCAAATGACAAAGCTAAACGTTTAATGAAGAACATGAACGATTGTCAACAACACACTCAAGCAGTAACTGAATAAACAACTCGGGTACCACGCACTTAACTGTCCGTGCGGAACAATACTCCCAACCCACCGTGGGTGAATTATGTCAACCCACCACAGTATCCAATGTTAGGGGGCCCCCCCGCGGTGCGTTGCTTGCGGGCCCGTCTCCTACGCCACTGTTCATTCCTCAAAAGCAAGTATTCATGTCAATGAAAGTGTCAGTGTCATCAAAATGAAAAGTCCTGACACCATTGTTTATGAACAAGATAGTCAAATGGCTTTGTCATGTTTTCATTATGACAGTTCACTCTAAGTGTTTTCCAATGCAAAAAAGTCAAATCTTGGTGACACTACCTGAAAATGCTCAAGACAGTACTATACACTATTTGCACAGCCATTTGAAATCTACAGTGGGTTACACATTACTGTATTTAGTGAGGTAAATGAGTACAAGACACTGAATACGTATGTTTCACATTTTTACTGCATATGCTCTTTGTAATTCTAATTTGTTCACAGCATTGTGCAAAAGAAAAATACAAACTTATTTACAACAAACATAAGAAACACCCTTTGGGTAGAGCTGTGCACAACTGTAAACAATATTGCAGTACATATTGGAACTGAATTGGAACATACAACATAGACAGTACTGTAAATCATTCATTCACATCCAGACGTTCCTGTCTCTCTGGCCACATATTTTCATCGACATCACAGCGAATATCATCCCTGGCAATGCAGCGAGGAAAGTACCTCCTTGAGTGGCGAATCCACCCTCTGCAGGACTGTGCTGTGATGTCATCACATGCTGCATCCATGGCCGCTAGCAAGGCCATTTGGGTATGTGGATGCCGGTCATATACCTTCCACCTCCAGGCAGAGAAAAACTCCTCTATTGGATTCAGGAATGGGGAGTAGGGAGGGAGATATTCCACCAGCATCCTTTCATGTGCTGCAAACAGATCTGAGTGGTGAAAACGCACATTATCCCATACAACAACATACTTGTTCAGATGGTCTCCATTTAGACCCCTCTCATTCTCAGGGATTATGTCCCTGTAAAGAATGTCTAAAAAAGTCAGCAGATGTTGTGTGTTATATGGACCAAGACAGGGTGAGGATGCCGTTTTCTGAGATGGCTGCACACATTGTAATATTCCCTCCTCGTTGGCCTCGGACATCAATGGTTGCTCTCTGTCCAATGCGATTTCTTCCACGCCTTCTACCTTTTGCCAGATTGAAACCCGCCTCATCAACGTATATGAATGTGTGCAGCGGTTCCCTGGCCTCCAGCTCCAGTACACGCTTTATCCCAGAATAGAGAGAGAGAAAAAACTATAAAAACTTTTCCTGTGTAACATAATGCATATTGGACAACATATTGTACTGTCAGGTAAGTGCACTGCATGGCACTACACAAAGTAACCAGTTTACAGCACTGGACATTAGAGTATGCATAGAACACATAAATGTTTTACCTGTACATACTGGTGACGGATCTCCTTCACTCTGTCGCTGTTCCGTTCAAATTGTACAATTGTTTCATGCGCATTTCATTTCTCCTGAGCACTCTGTCAATTGTAGCGATTGAAACGGATTCAATATTCCCAAAGATATTGTCATCCTCTATAACAGCGCTTTGTATCTCTCTCAACCTTATGGCATTGTTTGCAATCACCATTGCACAAATGGATTCCTCTTGTTGTGAAGTAAAAAGGGGCCCTTTTCCACCTCTGCGAGGTTGTCTTGCCTTGTCTTGTTTATGTGTTGCAGAGTAAAATTACAGTAATGTACAGTAAACATGAGATATACTGCTTTAACCCATATTACTGTAGTGTACAATAACAGTGCTTCCCACTTGTAAAATGCTGCAGTACAGTACCATACTGTAAATATGGCAAATCTTTACTGTAACACTACTTTACACTACAATACAGTAAATCTGTGCTGCAGTAAAGCTGTAAGTCTAAATGTAAAATGTAAAAAGTGACAAGTTCTTGTCCCACTGTAAGCTTCATGTATGACACAATGACAGTAGTGCAGTGCAGATTGTTTAGTGCTGAATTACTGTCCAATATACACACCTGTTTTCCCAACAAAATGTTTGAATAATTGAATTTACAGTGGTTCTCCCAACATTTGGCTGCACCCTTCGACCTACCTCAGCCATTGTGAGGCCGTGATTGACAACATGGTCCACAATTGTAGCCCAGGAATCTGCCTATGTACCTGGCCTCTTCTTCCTCTTCCCCTGTTTTGTCCCCTCCCCACATCCTCGCCCCTCTTCCACGATGCTGACCTTCTATTTCTGTGTCACAGTATTGTCAAAATGGTACACATCCTGCTGTCCTCCTGGAGTGCCCCCTCTGGTGTACGGGGGAGACGAGCGCGTGGTGTGTTGAAAACATAACCTTTGTGTTAATTAAAACCCTCTCTGTAACACAGCAGGGATGATGTAACCACCTCCCTCACAGTCATCATCCTGGTACTACGTTCTGGGAGAGAAACACACTGCGGTCGTCCTCTGCCTGCTGGTTGCACAGCTGGTTGTGCTGCTGGTTCCTGTAGGTAATATTGATGTGATCTGGCAGAGGGGAGAAGAGGCTTGCGATCCGTCTGGCCTCAGCTGAACCACCTCACAGCAGTGAGGCACTAGCAGTCTGTGACGCGCACGCCTACACATGTACATACACACACACGTGCACGTGCGCGCACACACACACACATAACCACACATACACTTGCACACGCACATGCTTAGGGCAATGCTTAGGGCAAGCTAGCTCCTCAACAATGCAACAATCAACAAATACACACACACACACACACACACACACACACAGGTCCGAGGCTGCCACTCATCCTAATGCTCTCTACCGATTCCAGGAAATCTTGCTCTGGCTCGACCCGTCATTTTAGGGTTTGGGTTAACACTGGAATGGAACTGGAAGAAACATACAAATTAAACTTCTCATTCTACAATGTTAACATAGCAAAGTTTGACATGACTACCACGTGTACATTTGGAACACAGTTAAAGACAGTCACGAGCACATGTCGTGACCACAGTCGTGACCACATACTGGTGCAAAGTGCTGCTGCACGAGGCAAGAGACCAGACGTAGCTAGCTAACTAACAACCACTTTGTACTTCATACATTAGCTAATGGAGTCATCGTTGCTTCTGTAGTCTACAGTTAAAATGCATTGCTTTAGATGTATTAATTACTAACTGGCTGATATTATTGAACATTTAAACATCGCGTTAGAACAGGCGGCCTGTCTAAACTAGCTCGCTAAAATCACAACTGGCAACTGGACTTGAAACCATCTCGTGTGGTTTCTCAATTAAAAGCTTATATTCTTTAATTACTTTGACAGTGACTATCTGGCAGCATGTACGGTCATAAACATCGTGTAGCTAGCTCTATTTTCTCACAGAACGCCTTAGATGTACTTACATAGAACTTGACTTCTTTCAACTCTCAACTGTCTGCGAGACGAACTGTGTCAGGTTATTTGTAGGGCTTCTCACCCTGAGTAGCACTGCGCACGTCATACAATTCTCCTATCATTCATTGGTTCACAGAATACTGAATTCTATAAATATGTTGGATGGCAGGGGTGACCCTGAGGCTTTTCAGGCACTGAAATCTAGACTTCAGTTGCCCAAAACACATCTCAATTCTTGCCCTTGTTTTGTTGTGGGCATGGTTGCAAGGCCCTCTCTGCTTGGGTTGCTGGTTCTGGGTAGGGAGTCAGCAAGTGTGGCATACAGGGATAGCCTGTCTCCAAGCAGAACTCCATTAAACTGCCCTATAGAATAGAAGTATTGGTTACATATGCATGACATTCTTCAGCTTCAAATACATTAAATGAAACTTGGAAAGTAATTCTCTTGCCTTGTGTAAACCTGTGTGCTAGTGATGATGCTCGAAAGATTCTGGAATCATGGACAGAGCCAGGCCATTTGGCTTCAATGTTAGAAATCAGGCAATTTGCCTCGCAGATCATCTGATGGCATAGAGGGAGACCTTCAATGATGTGGCACACTTTGCTTGGCAGATACATTGTTATGCATAACTGAGTGTTCACATCAAAACTAATTTCATCTATTAGCACAGATGTGCACATTTGATCCAAAAGCAGTTATTACTATTCTGCCTGACAGTGTATTGACATACCTGTATATTTAGACTATGGAAAGATTTCCGATTGACATAGTCTGCCTCCACAGGTCCAGATGGGGCCTTGATGCGCACATGGGTGCAGTCTATTGCGCCTAGAACATTGGGGAAGCCTGGAGGAGAGGATCAAGTTAATACAGACGCTTGTCCTGTAGGCTACTTTACATCTATTTTAACACACATCACATACCTGCAATAGAATAAAACTCCTGCTGGATTCTTCGTGTTTCCAGGTGACCAGGGAAAAGGATGAAGTCCGCGAGGCAATGCTTTAGGGCAAGGTACACCCTTCGTACTTCCCGGCATACCGTTGCCTTAGCGAGACCTTCTGCGTCTCCAACTGTGTACAAAAATGCCCCACATGCGAAAAAACGCAAGCCTATGCAGACAGACTGAACTGTGGTCAATGCATGGCTGCGGTGTGTGTGCCTCCTAATTTGTGGCTCCAGCAAACTACATAAATAAACTATGGTTGACCTGCTGAACCTATACCTCTCCCACAGGTACTCATCAGGAAAGGCCAGTGGATTGGTTCTGTCCCTGAAGAGTCTTGGAGCTGGTGGAAAGAATCCTCTTCTGATGATCTGCGCCTCTAAATGCACAGGGTTGATGAGAAATGGACATGCCATAGTTATCTAGCCTATAGGTATATGAGCAGGCTCTGCTTATATAGCATAGGCCCATGTCAATTAATTAATTAACTAATTAAGCTATTAACCTACATGACACTGTGGCAGAGCAAAGTCATTCCTTTAGCAAGAAATTAGTGGTTATGCTGCATATGTTTCATGTCTTTTGTGTTTTGTGTCTTTTTTTCCTTATATTGTGACTTTCTTTTGTTGTTATCTATATCTATCTATCTGTCGCACAATACCAAACAAAACCAACAGTAACACCAGCTTTGCATGGAAAGTGTAAAGCGATCAACTTCTCCAGAATTGATTTAATTGAGTCGTCACTTACAAGCGAGTTCGTTTAATCTCAACGAGACGTCCTTGATATCACTAAGATAAAATGATCCAATCATATATTTGGCACCACTACTGAACTGTTCTTTAAGAGAATATTTATTCGAGCACATCAGCAAACAATAGCATCAGCAAGCAATAGCATTTCATTCCATGGAAAGGGGTCTTATCTAGCTTCACCTCCGCAGGTCAGTATAGCTGGTTAACTGCAGAAGCTTCACCGGACAAGAGCCCCGTTTCGCCTTGGTGCATAGTCTTTATACATTTTCCTTAACATTTAGGGATGGGCTGTCCCTCGGGTAGGTTTTATGGTAAGCGTCTGTTTTATATCGGTATGTGGCTTTCGACTTCTTTCGGTGTCCGTGCGAGTGTGTTGTCTTCTTCTTCTGACCCCCCGGTCGTTTGTCATGGTGAGAGTGTTCGGACACTGTCGGCAACGGTATCCTGAGCAGCCTAGTCTTGCGCGACGTTAGATACACACACATTCTAATGTTTTTTAAGGAACCAGTAAGCATATGCACACAGTTATGTTTTTAGGATGCACAGATATTTTGATAGTTATTTTGGGTGTATTCTACGTGCGTTCTAAAGCACTAATTGGCCAGTTATTTAATCTTCAAACACATTCCCTCCTGACCAGGTCTGTAGGTCCTATGTCCATCAGGATCGCTTGTGTAAACATCACTGTTGCCAGGCCCACAGACTCCCATGACTTGGGATTCGATTAACAAGTTAAAATACAGTATAGAAGAATAGACTTATCATTAATCATTAGTTATGATAGTATAAAATGAGTATAGGAAAATAGAATATCATAACTGTCACGACCAGAAGGCGGAACCCAGAAGCAGACAACGGAGAACAGGTAGTAAGATAATAACAGTGTTTTATTATAAGGTTTGGGGTTAGGGGAATCCGGCTGGGGGAAGGTAGTGCAGGTAGGGGTTCTGGCAGGTAGGCAGGTACTCAGACAGGCAGGGGATCAGGCAGGCAGGCAGGTACTCCGACAGGCAGGGGGTCAGGCAGGTAGGCAGGTACTCAGACAGGCAGGGGATCAGGCAGGTAGGCGGGTAGTCAGACAGGCAGGAGGTCGGCAGGCAGGGAATCCTTTAACGGGGAACAGGGAGAATAGGGTTAGGCTAGGGTAACGGATAACGTCAAGAGTAGCAGGAACGAGCATATGAACCAACCATTAAGTGGTTACGATCTGGCGATGACTGGAAGCAGGAGCAGAGCTTAAGTAGGAGCCAGTCGCGGTCTTATTCGTCCACACCTGGCACCACTGATTGATGGCTGATGAGCCAGGGGCGCTCTTAATCGTCCACTGATCGACGTCTGATGATCCAGGGGCGCTCTTAATTGTTCACTGATCGACGTCTGATGATCCAGGGGCGCTCTTAATCGTTCACTGATCGACGTCTGATGAGCCAGGGGCGCTCTTAATCGTTCACTGATCGACGTCTGATGAGCCAGGGGCGGAGTTGTGACAATAACAGCAGGTACAAAATGGTTGTTAGTACATAGGTAAAAATAAGCAATCTACAGGCGGTTTGAACCACAACACTTTCTCCCAGTCAGGAGCCCCTTCCCCCCATGTCGCTCAAAAGCAGAACCTCTCTTTTATGGTTCTGTGAGACTTCAACTGACCTCAGTCACATATTATTTAAATGAACACACAGTACTTGATTTATCACTTCTAGTTATTTTAATACAAATCCCTAACAAATCCCCCCTTGGTCATAAACAAAATTATGACCATCACAGAGAATTTGTAGCCGGACTTGGTGAGATGGGTCTAAGACAGACCGCAAATGCCTTTATTTACACCATTCCATCACAAACCTCCATAATCACAACATCTCTTCAACCCCTACGTCACGATCCATGATATCCTCCCCCTCTAACAGCGACTGCTGCTGTTCAGCAATAAGCATTTGTAATTGTATCTGTGTCCCAGCATCAACCTTGGTTAGGGCTGTAGTAATCAGTCGCTGGGCCAGGCCTCTAATGCAAGGGATAATACAGCAGCCAAACAGGATCAACACTGTGGCAGAGATGATGAGGGCAGTGAGCATAGACATAGACAGATTTTTCCATTTAACAAAAACAGAGTCGACACAGTCACCAATAACATTGCTAACTCCAGAGTTTGCATACACCTCTTATAACATTCTAGGGGTAGTGGTGGTCTACTCTAGTGGACTTGTGATCGGAAGGTTGTGAGTTCAAATCCCGCCTGAAACCACACCACTACTAGTGTGCCCTTGAGTAAGGCACTTAGCCCTCAGTTACTCCAGGGGGAATGTCCCTGTAATTCGTAATTGTAAGTCGCTTTGGATTAAAAGCGTCTGCTAAATGGCAAAATTATTAAATTAAATTATTAAATTAACATCCTCACCCCCATCCACCAAATCTCTCATTATCAGTGCCCAAGTGTCTCGCACCGGCCCATGAGTGGGACCATGTGCCTCAGCACCAATAACATTCATTAGACCTGCATGGGCCACTATTCTTCCGTCATGCGCTCTCCACAACCCGTAGCCCTTTTCAGAGGACCAGCTTTGCGTCGCCCCCCTTGTTACCCACACTGACCTTTCTTGGGGGGAGGCGGCCCCCCTGTATTTCCTCTATAGTCTGTACCAGGGGTAGGCAACCTTTTTGATATGAAGTGCCATTTTTAAATGTTCTTGTTAGTCAGTGTGCCAACCACAATATCAACATTAATTATGACTCGACATCAAACCAAACCAAACAGACCAACAGATCTGCAATTTTATTCCACAACATGAACAACAATTTTCAGCAAAGAGCTATGTATGCAAAGCCATGTATGCTAAATAAACCTAAAAATGTAACTAACTGAAACTTGAACAAAATTACCAACATAACATCTAAGACAACTAAACGTTGTGATGCGTAGCACAACTTTAAACAAATTGGAGCGCTCAATTTCTACCAAAGTTGCTAACTGCGCTCCCTATGGTTATCATTTTAATAAGTAGGCCTAACTGGAGGGTGATTATACAAGGGTCTTACTTGTATGAATTATAATTTATATTTATATAATGATTTGGTTGTTACTTACATTTTATTCTTTTATTCCAACCACAACAAACATATATTTTTTTTTGGTTGCAAAGAGCTATGTATGCAAAGCCATGTAAACAGTCCTAACAATCAATGTCGTGATCCCTGGCCTTGTTTTCCTTTGCTCAACTCCATTATCTGGGGGTGGTACTTGGTCACTTTAAGTTGCACACAATTAATGCAACTGCTCCCCTCTGTTTCCCGACCATGGCAGGGGCACCATCTGTTGTCACTGCAAAAATCCTGCTAATATCAATCCCTCGCTCCACAAAATGCTCGATAAGAACTTAAGCGATGTCCTCACCTTTTGTTGTTTCTGGCATTGGTTTTAGGCAGCAGAGCTCCTCCCTTACAGCAGAATCACAGTATCTTGCTATGACAGCCAGACGTGGCATGTCATTCACATCTACGCTCTCATCAAGTGCGAGGCTAAACACCGTCGCATCTTTCAAACCAGCGGTCTGCTGCGCTTTCACGTTTTCTGCCATTTCTCCTATTCTTCGTTCCACACTTCTGGCTGACACTGGGATGTCTTTTATTCTTGATTTTATTGTGTCTTTGTTTGATAAGCCTTCAAACAAAACATCTGAGCTACAGAGGAAAGCCTCCTTAATATATTCTCCATCAGTGAATGGCTTTCCACGTTTCGCAATGCAATGAGCAATGCGAAAGCTTGCTTCAGTTGCGTGATTTTTAGCAGTGGCAAATGCTTTAAAGGTGCTGGCCTGCTTCCCATACCTTGACACAGCACGTCTTATTGATTCAGCCTTCTCTGCTTCATCCTTGAACGACTTGAGTTATATTGATACAAGTATCGAATCGAATTCAGAATTTTACTTTGAAAATTGGCGCCAGAATACGGCTCTCGTGGAGTGGATGAGAGACTAGGGCTGCATTCGTAAATTCGCCCTGAGAGTGCCTGAGCGTCCCTGAGACTGCCTCTAGTCCAATCAAATTACTTGGTCCCATTGTGACATTGAACCCAGTGTGCGCGAATTTACGAACGCGGCCAACATAAAAAAATAAAAAAACATTCTCCCATTCTCGCACATATTGATTAGCTGTCGCGTGCCACTGTTTAAGCTGTCGCGTGCCACTGCTGGCACGCGTGCCATAGGTTGCCGACCCCTGGCCTAGTGGTATCGACCGCTGCCATAGGATTTATTCGTAATTTTTAGACGGTGGTTCGAATCCCTATTCTGACACACTTTTTACTGCATTTCGTTGTCTGAATCTAATCTAAAATCTCATCTACTCTGTGTACATAAGGTTCAGAGATAGGAAATGTTAGAATAGGTATAGCATAGCATAGAGTACAGCACAGTGTTTTATTTGTATAGTATAGTATAGTGGATAGTGTACATAGCCTTTATTTATGTAAACCAGCTCTTTTCCCTTCTTGTTTTTAGTTTTTTTTTCCTAGCACCAGGGGAGCCCCCCCTCCCAAATTTCGTTGTATGGTACCTGTACTATATCAATGACAATAAAGACCATTCATTCATTCATTCATTCACTTGCTGTCTGTGTATCCCTCCGCGGTCTCACCGCTCAGCTCATATATAGCCTATCCTCCTTTTAAAGATGACAAGAATATTTAGTCTAGAAGCTTTTCACCATCAGATATTAGCAAGTTGTTTGTCCGAGTTTTCTGCCTGTAGTGACTTTTGCTGTGTTATGATTGGACAGTTTTTGGGGCGTGGCTTAGCGATAGGTCCATTCTAGTTCCATTCCAAGGCTAGTTTCGGACTTTGTGGCTGTGTTCCACCAACTCTCGGATATTGACACTGAACCACACCTACCTTTGAATGGTGTGTTTGTATCGCAGACATACATCACACCACACAGTGTGTATTCGTGAGTATTCATATCCAGTCTCAGGTGTTGACTATACAAAGAATTAGATCAAATCCTTTTTTTGTTTCTTTATTCAATTATTTATTTTTCCTTTGGTTTTGTTATAGCTCACAGGGAGGGGTGTGAGGTTGCAATGTTGCTAGAGAAACATGGGAGAGAGGGAGGGAGGGGTAGGGAGGGTACAGGCATGGGAGGGAGGGAGGGAGAGAGAGAGGGGAGCTCACAGAATCACACAGAAAGACTTTCCAAGTATTTTTTGCCTCTTTTGAGAGGTTCCCTCCTCTGACTGGTAGCCGCCAGGGTGTTGATCAGTGCCCACCTCCCTTTTTCTTTTCTTGGACACCCTCTGTGCCTGACCGGCAAGGACTCTGTTTTTGGTGTCTGTGTCTCTATCCCTTCTATGTCTCTTCAGAGAGGTTCCCTCCTCTGAATGGGAGCCACCATCAGCCACCTCCCTTGCTCTCTTCCTGGACACCTTAGTCTGTGCCTGAGGTGCAAGCACCCAGTTGGTGGCCAGTTGGTAGTCCACAGGTAGGAGAACTAGCGACCTTTGAAAGTCTCCTATCGTCAAAAGTTGCCGTCCGCTTGGGTCGCGGACACGGTTCCTGGTCATCCAGAGGAGTTCCTTGAGAGTCATTCTTGGACAGCCATCTGGTGCCCGCTCCACCTCAACATGGGCTCTACCTCCATGACTTATGATCTCCTCTGGTTCATCATCATCCTCATCATCAGATATGACCATCATGGCTGCAGCAGCATGATTCATAGACACCCTCCCCCGAGGAGCCACAGAGGAAGAATTCCACCCCATACAATTCTTTAGAAAAACATTTCTAGTATCAAAGTGAACAAGTAATTCACCCAGCTAGCGGGGAATGTTGCCCTAACATTGGCTAACATTCCCTACAAGTTCTGCTAATGTTTTAAAGAAAACGTTTTCATCTAATGTTCAAAGAGCATTTTAAGGATGTTTACCATTTCAAATAATGTTCCTATAACGTTAAATGTTAACAAAGTAAGAAGGTTTTAGGTGCAACATTCTGAGGATGTTTTGGGGACATTATTTAGGTAACAGATTATAGAATGTTCTTTTATAAAATGTTCCCACAATGTTACACGATAACAAAGGAAGGACATTTTCAAAGCAACATTTGGATAATGTTTTCAGGATGTTATTGATGCCTCAGATCACAAAACGTTTTTTCTAGAATGTTCCTGTAATGTGATATGTAAACAAAGGAAGAACGTTTTACCTGCAACATTCCAAGGATGTTTTGGGGACATTGTTTAGGTAACAGATTCCCAGCTAGGAGGGAATGTTCCCACAACATTGGCTAACATTCCCTACAAGTTCTGCTAATGTTTTAAAGAAAACGTTTTCATCTAATGTTCAAAGAGCATTTTAAGGATGTTTACCATTTCAAATAATGTTCCTATAACGTTAAATGTTAACAAAGTAAGAACGTTTTAGGTGCAACATTCTGAGGATGTTTTGTGGACATTGTTTAGGTAACAGATTATAGAATGTTCTTTTATAAAATGTTCCCACAATGTTACACGATAACAAAGGAAGGACATTTTCAAAGCAACATTTGGATAATGTTTTCAGGATGTTATTGATGCCTCAGATCACAAATCGTTTTTTCTAGAATGTTCCTGTAATGTGATATGTAAACAAAGGAAGAACGTTTTACCTGCAACATTCCAAGGATGTTTTGGGGACATTGTTTAGGTAACAGATTCCCAGCTAGGAGGGAATGTTCCCACAACATTGGCTAATATTCCCTACAAGTTCTGCTAATGTTTTAAAGAAAACGTTTTCATCTAATGTTCAAAGAGCATTTTAAGGATGTTTACCATTTCAAATAATGTTCCTATAACGTTAAATGTTAACAAAGTAAGAACGTTTTAGGTGCAACATTCTGAGGATGTTTTGGGGACATTGTTTAGGTAACAGATTATAGAATGTTCTTTTATAAAATGTTCCCACAATGTTACACGATAACAAAGGAAGGACATTTTCAAAGCAACATTTGGATAATGTTTTCAGGATGTTATTGATGCCTCAGATCACAAAACGTTTTTTCTAGAATGTTCCTGTAATGTGATATGTAAACAAAGGAAGAACGTTTTACCTGCAACATTCCATGGATGTTTTGGGGACATTGTTTAGGTAACAGATTATAGAAAGTTCTTTTACAAAATGTTCTCACAATGTTACACGATAACGCAAAATGTACTTCCGGATCCACACTGTTGCGCTCTATACAAATGAGCATATCATTTATTATGTAATAAGAAACGCATAGATAGCATATTGAAATAGGTTTCCTTAACCCTTGTGTGATGTTCACTTTTTGGACCCTTTCGTACTGTTCGGGTCCAGTTGACCCGGGACATCATTGGGGTTTTAAAAGCACTTGCCCTGACACGGTGCTCCTAGTCGCAAGGGTGACCCGTACAAGGGGGTATACTCAGGGTGCAAGACACCCTTTGCAAGCCCCAAAATAGCCCATAATATTAAAGGGCGCCTCCTGTGGGCACAAACAGGTACTGTACCCAATAATGCACAATTGGTACATTGGTACACCTTTGGAGAGGCTGGAGCAGAGGATGCTTAGTAACAAAGTGTCAGACCCCTGGGAATAGGTGGGGGCGAACAACAGCATGATGAGTAGTAGCGTTTTTATCTAGCAATTTTTGGTTCTAAAAATGTTCAAAGAATGTTACCTAGAAAGTTCTCGTAATGTTTCCAGCGGGAATTTTTCTTTAAGTTCCCAGAATGTTCTAGGATAACGTTCTCTAAAAAACATTTTAAAAATGTTGTGTGATAACCTTAAAATGTTAAGTGACAACATTGCTAGAACATTATGCCCTAATGTTCTTGAAAACGTTTTCAGCGGGAAGTTTTCTTCAAGTTCCCAGAATGTTCTAGGATAACGTTCTCTAAAAACATTTTTAAAATGTTGTGTGATAACCTTCTTAAAATGTTAAGTGACAACATTGCTAGAACATTATGCCCTAATGTTCTTGAAAACGTTTTCACCGGGAAGTTTTCTTCAAGTTCCCAGAATGTTCTAGGATAACGTTCTCTAAAAACATTTTTAAAATGTTGTGTGATAACCTTCTTAAAATGTTAAGTGACAACATTGCTAGAACATTATGCCCTAATGATGAGTAGAAGCGTTTTTACGCACATGATGCTCCTAACTTTGAAAATGCAAAATCCACTATAATAAAGACCTTGGTGTCATAAATCATACTTATCTAGGAAAAATGTTAATGAAACAATGTTTTCATTGCTGTTTATTATTTTGAATTTATATTCTCAATTGACTTTCACATGCATCTAATTATAATCAAAGCTGTAAAGAAAATACAGGTGATGAACAGGAATAGAAATGAAAGAAACAAACTAAGATTGTTTTTGCCAATAGCTATGAAATACATCTCTCAAAAATAATTAATAATTTAAATGTTGCCATTTAGCAGACGCTTTTAATCCAAAGGGATTTACAATTACGAATTACAGGGACATTCCCCCTGGAGTAACTGAGGGCTAAGTGCCTTACTCAAGGACACACTAGTAGTGGTGGTGTTTCAGGCGGGATTTGAACTCACAACCTTCCGATCACAAGTCCAACTCACTATCCACTAGACCACCACTATGGCTCAAAAATGTCTGCAAATAGTGAATCACAAAACATGAACGGAATGTACACTGTTTTCACTGTCACTGTCGAAATACAGTATTATGTCTGAAAAATCCCAAATAATTCTGAAATAACACTTGCTACAATTGTGTGTGCATGGGTATGCCTGTCTACACAACACATGAAGCACAGAATGTGACAGTGTGTGTACCTCAAATGTACTTTTTGCAGTTGTTGCATACGTTCTGTACAGTGCAAGAAAATGTACAAATGTTTACAATGTTGCACTTCAAAGGGTAAGTGCGAGAGCAGTTCAAAGTAAGTGCGAGAGCAGACGGCTTCTTGGCGTGGGAAAGCCAGAGCAGAGGTGTGTGAGTGAGTGACTGATTAGATTTCACGCCTGACTGAGATGTTCAGTTCACCTCCGTGGTCGGGCACAGGTAGACGGGTTTAGTTGAAGAGAAGACAGCACAAGGGAACGGGACACTTTGGATTAAACGGTAAGGTTACAATAATTGTTTTTAATTGATTAACGTTACTTTGTATGGATAAATGTACTTTCTTGACCACAAACTAACCGTTAATGCGAATAACGTTGGCTGGTGATGAGTGAAGCAAATCTACCAGCCCAAAAGTTTGGGAGCTAGCTAGCAAGCTATAGTAATCTAGCTAGCACAATCGTGGACGCACATGGCTCAGTGCTTCGCTGCACTCGCGCCTCCATGTGTGTTATCATATTTTGTGTCATATGCATGCAAAATTCGATAAAATCTTGCATGCTTGCACTATTGCACGCATTTCCGGCATGTAATGTCGTGTTAGATTGAGTTGGAAGCATAGACTGTAAATGGCATGAAGTCACTGATTGAAAAAATGATTTGAGTCAGACAGCTATCTGATATTTTGTATTTTTTCGTGATTTATTGTGAGTGCAGACTAATGCTGGCCTTACACTAAACGACTTCTCACCCGATGTCATTGTTGCAGACACATTTCCAGTGTAAGAATAAAATAATGAGAGTTTTCGCGCTCCCGTCATCTCAATTGTTTGGTGTAAGGTGGCAGTCCGAATCAGTCTTTTTCGTAGATAATACTCTGCATCTTCTTATGACAGCTATAAAATGCATTTTCAGGGATGTGTTGTCATATAGTTTTGCCCATTATTGTGGTCAACTGTTTGGGTAACAGTACTGGTATTTCACTTCACATGAATGTTGTACTCATACTGACATTTTTTGTGTTCTCTCTTTACAGTGTAAACAGCATGGATACAGACCTGGTAGAAGCTTTTTTATAACCTTTTTCCTTTCTTTTTTCCCTTTTTTTCTGGGGTGTGTTCAGGGTTTAGGATGTCAGATAGAACATACTCAGCCCGCTGGAAAAGGGCTAAAAGATTAGAAGAAAAATGTGCATGCGACCAAATGGCTACATCAGAGTTTTTACCACTGCTTTATCAACACCAGGAACATACAGGAGAGGGGGAACATACAGGAGAGGGGGAACATACAGGAGAGGGGGAACATACAGGAGAGGGGGAACATACAGGAGAGGGGGAACATACAGGAGAGGGGGCTGCTGTGGAACAGAATTGTGCAGATGAGAAAGATTTAGAAGATTTACTGTCTCAGAGCAGTAATGGCAGCAATACTGAAACTAACCCCCCCCTCAGACATTCCATTGCAGTGTGGGCAATCGAATATCAAGTGAAACACAATGCAGTTGATGGTTTGTTAAAGATTTTGAAAGGATATGGACACTCAGAGCTGCCAAACACAGCAAAAACACTGCTTGACACCTGCGAAAGTGTAGAGTTTGAGTTGAAATCAGGAATGCAGTATATCTACCTTGGCTGCAAAGACCAGCTCCTGAAACATTTGAAAATGTATCCGCAACAGGACATTTCTCGATTAGATGTCATTGACATCTCCCTCAATATCGATGGCTTGCCGCTTTTCAAAAGCAGCAAGGAGACACTGTGGCCAGTATTGTGCCAACTGAATTTATCTCCTCCCACAGTTTTCCCACTGGCTCTCTGTTTTGGTTTGTCAAAGCCAACTAACCTTGACTTTCTTGATGATGTTGTTGGTGACCTTCGCAGTATTATGGAAAATGGACTAGAGACAGACAGTGGTTTGATTAGGGTGAAGCTGCGGTGTGTTACATGTGATGCCCCAGCCAAGGCTCTGGTGAAGTCCATGAAGCTGTATTCAGGTTACTATGGATGTGACAAATGTACACAAAAAGGATTGTGGGATGGCCATCGGGTGATCTATCCTGAAATCACCAATCTAACATTGAGAACTGATAAATCATTCCGAGATCAGTCTCAGGAGGAGCATCACCCGCATTCAGTGGTGTCACCATTTTGCCAGCTCCCAATAAACATGGTTGAGCACTTCCCTGCAGATTATATGCACCAGTGTTGTCTTGGGGTCATGCGCAAACTGATCCTTTTGTGGCTGAGGGGACCACGGGCAGTCAGATTGTCATCTGGGCATGTTAAGCAGGTCAGTTTAAAGCTTCTGGAGCTCAGAACGTGCATTCCTAATGTGTTTGCAAGGAAACCAAGAGGCTTGGAAGACATTGACAGATGAAAGGCCACAGAACTGAGACAGTTTGCCCTCTATACAGGAAAAATTGTGCTTAAGGGCATTATTTCAAAGGAGCTCTATGAGCACTTCCTGTTTTTTAGTGTCGCATTGTCTATCCTTGTTTGTCCAACACTGGCAAAACAGTACAATCACAATGCAGAGGAGTTGTTGGTGTACTTCATTGCCCAGGGAAGGCAATTGTATGGGGATGAGTTCCTTGTCTACAATGTTCACAGTTTGGTACACCTGGCATCTGTTGCAAACCTTTATGGCAGTCTTGATGAGTGCAGTGCTTTCTCTTTTGAGAATTACTTGCATCAGCTGAAAAGATTAGTTCGTTCTGGACGAAATCCTCTTTCACAGATTGTGAGGCGGCTTGGGGAAGCAGACAAAGTGAGAAAGATCCATCATGAACCAAAAAAGTCTGTAGGAATTAAACAACCCAACAATGTATTCACTCTTAGTGACGTAGAGTGCTGTGAAGTTGTTGCAGTCTCTGGTGAGACAGAGCATGGGGAGAAGATGTTGCTCTGTCGTGTCTATGATCGACTTGAGCCATACTTCATACAGCCTTGTGACTCAAGGTTGATTGGTGTCTACACAGCCAAAGACAGTCACACTAGGATAAAAAGACTCTCTGAAAGGCATTTGGGCAGGCAGGCATTTATGACTGAGGCAGACAATGGTTTGAGGATTGTAGTTACCATACTCCATTCATTCTGAGTGCACAGACTTCATCTAACTGTAAATAGTAGTACATACAGTAGTTCTTTATGTATCATTCACCTATTTTTTTTCCTGAGCAATGGCCTTCTTATATTGATTGGCAATTGTAAGCCACACAGCCAAAGGTGTCCCTGAAACCACACTACCAGTTGCCCACCCCATTTTTCTTCTCTTTTTTTCTCTTTTACAATGTGTGGAAATAAATCAAACAGCACACGCATCCAAGCGGTAATGATATGAAAGTATATATGAATATAAATTGGGGGTGTCCACGGAGGGTAGAATGTGACAACATTTCCTTTTTCTTCCAGGACACACACCTGTTTGCTGTTGTGCTCTTCCTCGAAACAAACACAGTGGATATCGTGCCAACAAACTGGCTTGAGAAGACTAACAAGGTATTTCCTAATCCTAACTTATTTATGCAAGATATAATGTGAACTGCAGCCAGTAGCAGCTAGCGTACTGTACCTTCTTGTTATATTTTCTGCAGACTGTGTACAGCTACTGGCCAAAACCTGACAAGAATGTGACACCCAAAGTTAAGAGGAGAGAAATCCCGGACCAAGCACGTTGGAGCAAAAATAAAGTCAAGATTTTAAAAATCACAGGTTAGGTATTGTATTGTACTGTTTAATCTTCAGAACTAAGCCAACAAACACATTTTTAAAAAAGCCCTCATGCTTCCACCTAAATTATAGCAGTGACTTTGAGGAGAGCAAACTTTGTTCACTCTCCTCAAACTCAAGTGATCTTAGTGGGGGAAAAAACTCAAAACGCAAGCTCCATTAGAATTCCAAGTGTTCTACTTGTTTTATTTTGTTCAAAACAAAAATGTGAAATTACTAGGAGTGGGATAAAAAAAACGTAAGTATCACAATTTTAAGCGGTGCAACCGCTTCTATACATGGCTTTCATGAGGTGTCCGTCCGTATGTCGGTCTCATAACTGTGTAAGCCCCCAAATGAAGTTATTTCAACTCGAAAACATGACATTATTGTGGCACGAGTAAAGCATTGAATATAAATATCAAAAGGGGGCATTCCTCTATAAATTGTTTTATTTCCCATCAGTTTTTTTCCAAATGATTGGCCTTTTAATCATTGAACAAAAGCTTATCACTTAGCCTAAAATGCTTCCATAAATTAATTTATTTTCTAAATTAAAAAATGTCCAGGACCTGGCTATATATCCGGTCATATAGTCCGTAAGTTTTTATTTTTTATTTTTTTTAATTCTACTCACCTCACTGCAATCCTTTGAGACCCAACAAAGACATTTTAAAGCTGCAATTTATGGTTTTATTTTACCAGTAAATTCCAATAGATTGCAGTAAGAGACTTGTTTACAAACGAAAGGCTAAAACGAATGGCCAGAGCCATAAGGCATGAGTTACTGACTCGGGTACTTCAAGTACTGTTCTATCAGCTACAGATGCTGCTTTTCCCTGACTGGTCCTTGATAGATCCTTGGCATGTTAAACAAAGATAACAGAAACTTAACTTAATGTACTTAACTCGACTTATCATAACTTGAACCAATTCAACTTCTTAATAAACATTATAGATGTCCTTAGTTTTTCTAAAGCAATGACCCTTATGGTGTAACAAAGTTCAGTTCACCCGGCTAGCAGCTGAATGGCTTTCGGCTGGGAGAGGCAATTAAAGATGACTTCCACTGTATTGCCTGAGGTATTCCACTACAGCTTCAAGCATTTCAGATACTGCTTCAGCTAATTCAACTACTGCCTCAAGAACTTAAGTCCAGCTTGCTTATGCTACATAAAGTACTGCTTAAAACACTTAAACTATCTGCTTTTCTAGATCTTTTTTTCTCTGTCTTTATCTTTAGAGGCCTGCCAGAAGAACCACCCCAAGACCCTGCAGAAGATATTGGAAACCTGCATATCAGATACGCTGAGATATGCTCCCCACAGAGGAACTCAGGTCAGTGCTAAGCATTTGTTCAAAAGCAAATGTGAAATAAAAAGCCATGTCACCCCCATTTTCCTTTGGGGGGGAAAAACAAACATGCAATGTGTGATAAGCTGTGAGCAGATACGTAATTACTAGTCATTGTAATGCAATTACTAGCATTCTACATGTCTATTTTACATGGATATTACTTGGTTATTTCCAGTAATTACTGCTTAATTAACAGCCTGTAATTTAAAGGGCTACCAAGAAGACTTCTGATGAATCAGAAACGATTCTGATTTTAAATACAATTTTTGTTATAATGCAGGTGGATAATACAGGTGGACCATCCATGACTGAGGACAGTGATGCAGGTGGACCATCTGTGACTGAGGACAGTGATGCAGGTGGACCATCTGTGACTGAGGACAGAGTTCAGAGTAGGGATGATGTTTAAGAATGTGTCCAGGTGCAGCAGCAGCACTTGAGGGGAGCAGAAGCCCCACACTGTTCGAGGACTGTCATGAGGATATGTACTGTCAGAGTGATGATAGGTTCTGTTTTCAGTATGTACAGTACATTATGTTTTGCTTTTTTTTTTAAAATATGTTCTCAAATGAAGCTGTGGCTGTCTCACCTCTGTTGTTTATGTTAATAAATAATGATACATTATGTTGAAAGACTTGAATATTGATGTTATCAAACTTTTACATGTGTTAATACGTTTAGCTAAAAACATTTTAAGAATGTTTGGGCATAATGTTTTAACAGGGTTTTCAGTAAACATTTTAAGAAGGTTATTAGCAAATGTTTTTAGAATGGTTTTTAGAGCACGTTATCCTAAAACATTCTGGGAACATAAGGTGTAATGTTCTAGCAATATTGTCAACTCACATTTTAAGATGGTTATTACCGAACATTATCCTAAAACATTCTGGGAACTTCCCACTGAAAACGTTTTCAAGAACATTAGGGCATAATGTTCTAGCAATGTTGTCACTTAACATTTTAAGAAGGTTATCACACAACATTTTAAAAATGTTTTTAGAGAACATTATCCTAGAACATTCTGGGAACTTAAAGAAAACTTCCCGCTGAAAACGTTTTCAAGAACATTAGGGCATAATGTTCTAGCAATGTTGTCACTTAACATTTTAAGAAGGTTATCACACAACATTTTAAAAATGTTTTTAGAGAATGTTATCCTAGAACATTCTGGGAACTTAAAGAAAACTTCCCGCTGAAAACGTTTTCAAGAACATTAGGGCATAATGTTCTAGCAATGTTGTCACTTAACATTTTAAGAAGGTTATCACACAACATTTTAAAAATGTTTTTAGAGAATGTTATCCTAGAACATTCTGAGAACTTAAAGAAAACTTCCCGCTGAAAACATAATGAGAATGTTCTAGGTAACATTCTTTGAACATTTTTAGAACCAAAAATTGCTAGCTGGGGAAACACCTGTTGTAGGTTAAACATGGTAGTCAAGATTAATTTTTAGGCCTATCTATAATATATTTAAATAATATCACTAGTTCTCTGAAGTTTAAATTGAATTGTTTTTCATTTTATATTGTGAGTTTGTTTCGTCTCTTTGTCCCATCTCAATTATTTAACCATTCATTTGAGAGCAGGTATAGTGTAAACGTCATTAATGTTTCAAATATGCTGCTTTATTTTTGTATTTAATTAGTTAGATTGAATTGAGTTAGATTGATTCAATTTCTTAAATGCTCCTAGTTGAATTCCCATCCAATCATTCCAATACACAATAAAAGTGTAACCATGCAATTTTGGCTGAAACTCTAACCATTGAATGCAATAAAAACTGCTATAGCTTTGCTCATTTTGTTTTAGTGTGTCAGTGAGAGAAACATTGAGCACTGGTATTGTTTCTATTTTAAACCGTCTTATCTGCAGTGATGGAATGGGGGTTCCTATCGTCCTTTGTGGTTGTAAGTCGTCGTCTCTCACGGCTTGGTATCTCTGCCCTCAGATAAGGTCATGTCACTGAGGAGTGCTGCCTGATGCTCTGACGCTGCTTTTGGTCCTCCGTTTATCCAGCCGGATAGACAGTCACATCGTTAAGTTGACTTGACTGAATTCTTGTTTATTATTATTCGTCTTTATAATTATTACTTCCTGTAGTCCTTTTCGTTGTTTATAGTATACTGTTTGTTTTTCGTTGTTTATAGTATACAGTTTTTTTGTTTTGTTTATTTTTTGAACCTTCCTCTTCTGTTGACGGTCAAATCTGACCGAATGACTTTGTTTGTAATCATAAATATTGTGTTTTTCATCCCATTGCCTCAAGACCTTATGTTATCCTCCACCCTAGGCCCCTGAGCATAATACACTTGATTGCATTGAATTGCATTGCATTTTGGGGGATTTATTGAACCGTGTCACACCTATGATGTTTCCGGTCAGAATTGACCGCCATAGGAAATGAATGGGCAATAAAAAATAAAAATAAAAAATAAATCAATACATCCCATACAACAATGGAACGGGAAGAATCTCAGCTACAACACTAACTAAATAATTTCCATCTACAGTACACACAGCCTACATGGCAGGCATTTTTATAATATACAGTAATATACAGTAAACACTATCTTTGAACTTGCTGCAAAATTATAATATGAAAGGGGGACATGGCAGTGGTGCACACCAGTACACAGAGGTGTCTGGGCTATCTCCTCATTCTCCTTATATGGCTGCCATAATGTGACCTGATTCTGTGTGTGTGTGTGTGTGTGTGTGTGTGTGTGTGTGTGTGTGTGTGTGTGTGTGTGTGTGTGTGTGTGTGTGTGGGTGTGTGTGTGTGTGTGTGTGTGTGTGTGTGTGTCTGGTGTGTCTGGTGTGTCTGGTGTGTGTGTGTGTGTGTGTGTGTGTGTGTCTGATGTGTGTGTGGGTGGTGTGTGTCTGGTGTGTGTGTGTGTGTGTGTCTGGTGTGTGTGTGTGTGTGTGTGTGTATCTGATGTGTGTGTGTGGGTGGTGTGTGTGTGTGTGTGTGTGTGTGTCTGTGTCTGATGTGTGTGTGGGTGTGTGTCTGGTGTGTGTCTGTTGTGTGTGTGTGTGTGTGTGGTGTGTGTGTGGTGTGTGTCTGGTGTGTGTGTGTGTGTGTGTGTGTGTGATGTGCTCTCCGCCTCTGGTCAGGATGATGAGGTGGTTCTACAGAGCACCTTCACGTCGCAGCAGGCTCACCTGAAGCTGTGTCTGGCTGCAGAGGGCTTTGGCAGTAGACTCTGCTGTCTGGAGTCCACCTCCGACTGCAAGGTAAGGATCCCTGTCTCACTGACCTGTCTCACTGACCTGTCTCACTGACCTGTCTCACTGACCCGTCTGGTGACGGAAAGCTGAATGGAGCTCTCTGTGTTGCAGGGGAGGCTGGTGGATGGGGTCATTGTAGTGCACAGAATGGTATAAGCAATCTATGGTACCATTCCTTATTCCATTCCCTTGCCTTACAATGAGCCCATCCTCCGATTTCTAACTTAGCCAGCCTCCCGCTGTTGTCTTGACAGTTGCCAAACACCTTCTACCCTTTATTAATAATTAAACAATTAAACACATGACATAATGACATAATTCCCACACACCTTACATGTCATCCCCCCTCCCCACCCAACCTCCCCCTGACCCAGCAAGCCCCCCACCACCGCTTTCCCCACATTCTACCCTCTATAACCAGAAACACATGTTCCAGTAAAAACAAACAATGATGAAAAAAAAGATAAATTGATTGATGATTTTGTCCCTGAATTCAATGAGCAGTGTTTTATAATTGTTGTGTAATTGTTTTTTTTTTCTTCTAGAATGTTCCCCCAGACTTGTCGGTGTGTGCCTTTGTCCTGGCCCAGTGTCTGTCTGTCAGAGCCCTGCAGGAGATGCTGGCCAAGAGAGTGGACCAGGCAGCAGGGGTGAGCTGACAGCTTGGGTGTCTTTCAAATAGTACTGTGCCAGGGGAGGCTAGTGGAGGCAGAATGAGGACATGCTTTTTGCAATGCATGGAATGGAATGAAGAATGGTACCAACTACATGACAATAAGCCCGTCCTCTGATTTCTGCCTCCACCAGCCTCCCCAGTACATACTCACTACATTATAGTCATGAATGTGAATTGACATTGTAACTGCTGTAATACTAGAGTCATTGTTGTGTTGTGTTGTTTTACAGACTGGACATGGGGGCGGCCATCGCACTCTCCTCTACGGCCACGCTGTGCTTCTACGACACTCCTACAGCGGGATGGTGAGCACTCTCAACCAATCACTGGCTCTCTCTAGAGAGCAAAGACTTGCTGCATCGATCCTATTGGGCACTTGGCCCATTGAGTGGTTTGTGAAGCCGTTGATACAACTTGTTATGTTATAAGAGTTATAAGAGTTGTTTGGTTAGTGTTACCTATGTTTTTCTCCTCCAGTATCTTTGCTGCTTGTCCACATCTTCAACTGATAAGCTGGCATTTGATGTAGGTCTGCAAGAGGATAAAACAGGTATGTACAATATATCACAGTTGGTAAAATGGACATCACAGGGAAATGCAAATTTGTTATTAGATCTAGATCTCTCTTCAGGAGGCCTGTGAATTGTTTGACTTCTCAATGTGTAATCAGGGGTAGGTCTACTCAAAACAAAAGGTTCATGTATTATAATGTATGTGTACAGTATCTTCTGGTAGATGTATACATTGGTGGACAGGCTCATTGTAATGCATGGAATGGAATGGGGAATGATATCACACACCCGTTCTACGATTTCTCCCTCAACCAGCCTCCCCTGTTGTATGCCCTTGAGTAAGACAATGAAAGACGGTATGAGTGTTTGGTTCTAACATTGAATTCCCTATGTGTCCAGGTGAGGCTTGCTGGTGGACCATCCATCCCGCCTCCAAGCAGAGGTCAGAAGGTGAGAAGGTCCGCGTCGGGGATGACCTCATCCTGGTCAGCGTGTCATCTGAGAGATACCTGGTGAGTCAGGTGGCACGGTGAGCATGGAATTCAGATTCAGATTCAGATTCAATCTAGTTGTCAGTGGCAGGGAGCTGGGCACTGGTGATGTACTGGGCAGTTTTCACCACCCGTTGCAGGGCCTTCCGGTCAGAGACAGAGCAGCTGCCATACGACACTGTTAAGCAGTTGGTCAGGATGCTCTCGATGGTGCACCGGTAGAAATTGACCAACATCCTGGGAGACAGCTGGGCTTTTTTCAGTCTCCTCAGGAAATTAAGGCGCTATTGCGCCTTTTTGACCAGAATGGAGGAGTTGAGGGTCCAGGAGAGGTCCTCTGAGATGTGGACACCCAGGAATTTGAAGCTGGAAAAATGCTCCACCTCCATTCGATTGATGTAGATTGGGGTGTGATCACAGCGTTTGGTTTTCCTGTAATCCACAATGAGTTCCTTGGTCTTCTTAGTGTTGAGGGCTAGGTTGTTGGAGGCACACCACCCCGCCAGGTGCTGAACCTCCTCCCTGTAGGCCGACTCGTCATTTTCAGTTCCATTCCTGGCAGACTCCAAGTTTTACCCTTCAATGACAGGAGAAATGACGATATGCCAAATAGTTATGTACAGAATACATGTACCTCCATGTAGATACTTAGTTTTTGTTTGTAATATAGAGCCCACACAAAGAACACCCTTAGTATGAGTGGTTTATTCTGAAACTGCCATTGTGTGAAATCCCCATTTGCTTTGCCTCTTACTTCATCATCACTATCAAGGTATTGATTTTTGTATTGATCATGGCATTGATTATTGTATTGATTATATTTCCTCAGCACTTGTCCTATGGGAGTGTCCTAGACAATAAGAGTGACTGTGGGAATCTCGTCGTGGACGCAGCCTTCCAGCAGACCCTCTGGAGCGTCGCCCCCATCTGTTCAGGAAGTGGAGTGGCTCAAGGCAGGTTGTCTTATATAACCTAACATAGCCATAGCAATGACTCAAACCTGGCCTTAGTGGGAGTGAATTCACTGAGTAAAGGTATTTGGTATTATTGGATTTCAGAGAATCACATGACTACGTGGTGTAGCTCCAACAGAAACGTGTGGTGTGCAAGCACTGAGTGAGGAAGTGCTGTGGGTGCTGATTGATGCAAAGTAAAGCCAATGGCTATGTGCCGTCAGTTTTTGACGGTCTTTCTATTGGCTTAAGGCCAAGTTTGACACGTTGGTCCACCAGACCTTTCGAGCATTTTGGTGGAAGTGTCTGGGAACGAGACTACCTCTCATGTGTTTCTTCGTGGGGAAATAAACTATTGATCATTGCTAAATTGCTGAATCATCATGCAGCCATTTTGGGTGGCATGGAACTAGTTTGACCAGGTTTTATGGATTTTAATTGTTGTTGTAACACTGTTGCATTGGTGGAATTGTATGTGTATTTCTTTGTAGTTTCACTCATATATTTACCATTATATGTGTGTTATGAATTCCATATATAACTTAGAACTTAGCATCTGTGTGGCTACGTTCTCCACAGAATCATCATTTTTGATTGGTGACCACAAGGTGGCGCTTGATTATCAAAACCCACCATTTATTCATTTTAAAATGAAAACAAATACAGCTAAACACTGAGGAAAATAATAACACTTTTAACAACAATGTAATTGGCGATCAAAGATAGATTACTAAATATCAGTTTAATTTGCTCTGAAATGTTTACTGGTGGAGCCAAGTCGACAAGATGGTGCAGCTCTCCTCTTGAACATGTGTGCTGCCTCTCTGTAGTTCTGTGGTAACCTCCTGATCTAACCACAGGGTACCTGAAGGGCGGGGACACATTGCGGCTGCTACATGGTCACACAGACGAGTGTCTGACCGTCCCATCGACAGAGCAGGGGGAGGAGCTACGGAGGTCAGTGACTAATGAGACACAGCTTTAATGACCGTAGAAATGTGTGTGAGTGTGAAAAATAACATCAGATATTTGGGACTCATTCTTTCCATTCACATCTGCCTACCAATTTCTCTTTTCCTCTCTCTCTCTCTCTCTCTCTCTCTCTCTCTCTCTCTCTCTCTACTGTCCAGGGCGATGCACTATGAAGGTGGAGCAGTGTCCAGTCACGCCCGCTCACTCTGGAGGCTGGAGATTCTGCGTGTGGTGTACGTCTTTCACACATAAACAAGGGGCACATTCCTCATGACCTCATGACCTCATGACCTCATGACCTATGTGTCGGCCTACAGGTATATCAGTGGAGGTATAAATCGAGGACAGGCTCATTGGTCCAGTGCATGGAATGGAATGAGGAATGGTATCAACCACGTGTGCTGCAGAGCGAGTTACACGTGTTTGATACCATTTCTCATTCCATTCCATGAAATATAATGAGCCCTCGGATTTCTACCTCCACTAGCCTCCACTGAGGCCTAATATGACACTCACTTGCACTTGTGGTCCGGTGCAAGGATTTCAGTAAGGAGACAGAGACACAGAGGAGTGGCCTGGGGTGGTCCAGTGGTCTAGCACCGCGGTCTACAGTGCACACATATGCCCCATGTCGGCCTGGGTTCGAACCCAGCCCATGCCCTGCTGACATGCCCTCTTCTCCTTACTTTCCTGTCTGTCTTCACTATGTCTATCCAATAAAATGAAAAATATGAGTGGGACTGCCCCACTCAGAATAGAATAAGAGACACAGAGGAATCATACACTGCAATACAATTTCCCACAGGTGGAGTTGTAGCCACACACGGTGGGTGCAGCCATTCCGCCTCCGGCACGTAACTACAGGGAGGTACCTGAGTCTGAGTGAGGAGAGAGGTCTTCAGCTGGTGGACAGAGAGAGGGCTGACGTCAAATCCACCTCCTTCTGCTTCCGCCCCTCTAAGGTTAGCAAATCCACTGCTTCTGCTTCTGTCGTTTCACCCAAGGGAGACTAGTTGAGGTAGAAATCAGAAGACAGGATCTTTATGATGCAGGGAATGGATTAAGGAATGGTACTATTCATGATTCCATTCCATACATTACAATGAACCCGTTCTCCAATTCCTACCTAAGGCTTCTAATTGTTGTTGTCAATGTTCTCTCCTGTTTCTAGGAGACTTGACGGTCTCAGCCAGCAAGGGAACCTCCCCTCCTTCAACCTTCCGCTGGAGACAGTCGGCCTCAGTCTGCACGATCTGATTGGCTACTTCCAGCTTCCAGGGGAGGGGCTTGGCCACGAGGCCAAGCAGAACAGCGTGAAGGCACTGAAGAACAGACAGAACCTATTTCAGGAGGAGGTAATGGTAACACAGCTATCACAGCGTGTCTCAAGTGTAGACCAAGTACCTTGCAAAATACCAAAAATGTATCCACCAAAAATGTATGCACCAAAAATGTATGCATGTTTAATGTGAACACATTTTCAAATTGACATTAAAAAAAAGAACAATACGTAAATGTAAAAACGTATTGTTCATTTTTAGCTCAAAATGAATTCGCTGTCACTTGTGAACTTAGTTACCATGATCTCTCTCTCTCTCTCTCTCTCTCTCTCTCTCTCTCTCTCTCTCTCTCTCTCTCTCTCTCTCTCTCTCTCTGTTCCTCTCTTCCCCCCCACTCTCTCCTAGGGTGTCATTAGCCTGGTCCTTGACTGCATCGACCGTTTACACTTGTACAACAGTGCCTCACATTTCGCTGAGGCTGCTGGGAAGGATGCAGGAGAGGAGTGGGAGACCATCCTCAACTCCTTCTATGAACTACTGGGTAGGCATTACAGTACATATGACACTTTTAAGGCTGCATATTCCAATTAAACACATAATAGCTGTATTGTGAATGGCATTTGGAACACACTTAATATCTTAAAATCGCGTGCACGCGCATAAAACGCGCACTGGCGCTCAAAACAAAGACGTAGTTTCACCAAAAACTAGAGGGTGGCAACAATTATAATTTCTTAAATAGCGGTTAAGTTGTTGTATATTACCTTATTGGTTATGGATCAAAGAATCAATTCTGAGTTTAAGACGATTTATTTAAAGTACAAAAGTATACAGATACCACAGCTGGATTCTGCTCTGGTCTCCTCTGCTGGGCTGGGGTGGTTAAGAGCACCCCCCTTGGGCCCCACACCCTTATTTATACACAATATGCAAATACAGTCACAGATCATGGCCTATCACCTTCACTGTAGAGATGGTCAAGATGTGAAAAGGGGGCAGTCACCTGTGATGTCACTATGGCCTAAAATCATTCCAGGAAGTCATTCCTCAGCTGACCATAGAAGGACAGTCAGTGTCCTGAGCATATGATCGTCATACAACCCCCATCTTCAGTAGCACAGGCCCACACCATGTGTGTTTTAAGTACAAATATACTACATATTCCCCCCAAACTAAACGACCACATAAAACAAAACAAAAACACAAACCCCACATACTGCAGCTAAGAAACCAAAGAGAATTTAAAAAAAATAAAATAATAATCTATGTGAATGAATTTATCTTTATCTGTAAGGGATGAGTAATGTAATCAATGAAATTCAGCTTCACTTGTGTGCCTTTTTTTTTTTTCTTCTTCTCTGAAATGAGACACACAGAAGGGGAGAAGGGAGTGGCTTTACACCACGGTTCTTCCTTGTGAAAAACCACGGTCTTCACACAACTTTTGTTTTCCCAAACAAATTACTTTCACGACACAGCAATATCAAGATTATCTTTCAATGTAGTTAAACTATTAGTCATTAAAGCCGAGCAGGTGATTTTATATAGAAGGTGATCAAATACCAATATATCCTACAGCTGCAGCAGAACATGGGGAACGCGCATTACACACACACACACACAGAAAGATCAATACGAAGTAGGCCGACATGACAGTACACGCACAAAACCGGCTAACGTTACTCATTAACTGTTTACACAAGTAAAATCACAGTGTGACAGTCAGATGGAGCATTCGGTAAACAACAACAGCAAGGTAATGCTATCAGTTGAGTTAAAGAAAACCAACTCTTACCTTTGAGGACACCAACATGAGCCCTGCTTACCCGTACCTCCGCCGTTCTGTTCGTGGTGATTTTAGAGGCAATAGATTATTTTTGCCCTGCGCTTATTGCTATGAATAGTTCGAAGCTAGGTGCTTGCACGTTAGGTGCGAGAATGCTCGGTTAACCCATTAGCGGGAACATTATTTGTTTCACAAAATAGGCTGATTTAATTGACCATGAACATCAGAGACATACATTACGAATGTTCATTTAAAATACTCTATACTGAGCACTGGTATAAGAACATGAACCAGAGAACAGCAGTGTTATGTACGACAGTATGTCATTGCAGCACTTTGTTGCACTTTACGACGTCACGTTCTGTTCGTCCGTTAGAGCTTTACGACCTGTGTGTGTGTGTTGTCAGAATGAATGGCACTTGACAGTAAACGGAGCTCAGTTTGTATACCTGTGTGGATCTACATTTATTAGCATAACACAAACATAATAAGCAGTACGGTAAATGCAATAACCCACAGTCGTCGCTGATGATGTTGCATTTTCGATTAGGATACGGGATTAAAGGCACCGGCGTGTGTCCCGCTAAATTCGGACCAATCACAAAACTGTTTTGAAAGCGCGTCGCCTCGCGCTGCGTGCCTGTTTAGAGCGATTGCAGTGCGAACACAAACGACGAGGTTAATTGCAACATTGTAACATATTGTAACTAACTACGCCCTAAATCGTAACGAAATGTTGGTCTGGAAGCGGCCTAAATCTAGCTTCAATCTGCTTTTTTTCTGTTCTCTGGTCATAATAACTCGCTGCCTTTCTGCGCAGCCTGAATCAAAGTGGACTGTCTGAATCAATTAGTGGCGGAGGAAATTCATTCGTGGCGGCCCGCCACGAATAAATGCATATAGAGGAAACACTGAACCAGCTCTTTTCTCTTTTTTGTTTTACCCTTGGCTCTCTTGTTTTTAGTCTTTTTTCCAAGCACGAGGGGAGCCCCCCCTCCTAAATTTCGTTGTATGGTACCTGTACTGTATTAATGACAATAAAGACCATTCATTCATTCATTCATTCATTTCTCTCCAGCTGCTCTGATCAGGGGGAATCGTAGGAACTGCGCCCAGTTCTCAGGCTCTCTGGACTGGCTAGTGAGCAGGCTGGAGAGACTGGAGGCCTCCACTGGTAGGTTCATCATGTTGGGGTACAACTCTAGGAAGGTGTACCAAAATAAACGTATGTGTTGTAGCATATACAGTACTGACAAATATCAGCTGTTATACGTTCATCCCAACAGTCATTTGTTTATTAAAAAGTGCCAATAATCAATCAAGCATCTATACTGTACGTCTGGAGTGCAGAAAACGTAATTTCCTAAACCTCCGGTTTGGATAAGAATATGGGTACATTGGTTTACCTCCTGTTGTGTGTAGGGGTCCTAGAGGTACTACACTGTGTCCTTGTAGAGAGTCCAGAGGCTCTCAACTTCATCAAAGAAGGACACATTAAATCCATCATCTCTCTTCTGGATAAGCATGGATGTAATCACAAGGTATCCCCTCAACGTTATTTGATAGTTTGTGCGTGCATGTATGTGTGTGTATGCATACTGTACAGGTGTGTGTGTGTGTGTGTCTGTGTTTGTGTGTGTGTGTGTGTTTGTGTGTGTCAGTGTATTCAATTAACCTTTAACCTGTGTACAGTTAACCTGTGTATGTTCTCTCCCAGGTGCTAGACGTCCTCTGTTCTCTGTGTGTGTGCCATGACATGGCGGTGCGCTCCAACCAAAACCTCATCTGTGACAACCTGCTCCCAGAACGGGACCTGCTCCTGCAGACACGCCTCGTGAACCAGGTCACCAGGTACACACACATCAACCACATTATTATTTTGAATGAAGCAAACTTGACAGTGTTATTTTTGAGACAGTAAATGACCTTTAATTAAACAAATATGTGTGACGGCAGCTGGTGAAAGGGGAATACATCTTTTCTTATTTGTTATTGGAGAACCACTTGAAGTAGACGGGCTGTTTCTTGGCCTTGGCCCCGGTCCTCTCCTTCACCCTCATCTCCCTCCTTCTCTCTCTTTGTCTGGTCCGGCCATTATTTTTCATCCTTTGTCTCACGACCTCGCCCAGCCTTACCTCCATGTCCATCCTAAGCCTCTCCTTCTCTGTTATCTCTTTTGCCATCTTAATCTATCTTCGTCCCCATCCTCCTCTTTTCTTCTTCTTTTTCAGATTGCATGCTCTCCATCAGCTTTCTGAGCTCATATGTCCTCCTGTCCACCTCTTTCTCAATCTTGTTCCCCCTTTTGATCTCTCTTCCCATCTCTGTCTGCTCATTCTCCCCCGTCGCTAGCCTCCCTTGTTCCTCGATCCATCTCCTCTCTTTCTCTAACTCCTTCCTGTCCTCGTCCAGTTGAATCTTCGTTTCGTGCATTTTTCTTTTTCGCACCATCAGTAGCCTACACTCTTCCTCTCCTCTTTTCTCTCTTCCTTTCATTCTGTCTTCCTGTTCCTTCACCTCCCTTTCTCGTTCTCTCACTCTTTCTTCCCGCTGCGCCAACTGTCTTCTCAACTCCTCCATCTTTCTCTGCCGCGAGATACTCTCATTCTCTTTCTCTAACCTCTCCAAGGTGGCCTCTATTACCAGCTTCAAGGCTGTCAGGCACTTCTTCTTGCTTGCACTCTCCACCTCTCTCCTTCTCTCCATGTTCTCTTCCTCCCTTCTCTTCCCCTCCTGGACTGTCCACTGCTGCCTGAACTCAATGTCTCGGGTGGTGAACTGACACTCTTGTTTGAGCCTCTTAGTCAGCCAGATCCTCTCTTCCAGCAGTTTCCTCTTGATCGTCTCATCCACATACTCCCGGCACTCCTCCTGCCTCTTGTTCGGCTCCCACATCGATCCTAAATTGACAAACATCATCATTATTCATCTATCTACACTAAATAGGTCTTAAAGCCCTAATTCAACACAATCTAATTGACATAAAGCAAGGATAAGCTTAAGAAAACAGCAACATAGGTTATACGATGAAGTTATTATACTATCAACATTCACTGTCTTTCTGCCTGATATTCTCTGTTTGTTATTGAATCTGCCTTGTCTCTCTCTAGCTTCTCAGACTATTACAGTACTACTGCAGATGTTTTGTATCTGCTGTAGAATTAGAATTCTAATACAATTCTAATGCTGTTGCCATTGTGACTCCAATCACTCCGTGATTGCCATAGCCACAACATTATGACAAAGATTCTGTTTTTTTAACCATGACAACATATCCCTACAAAATGTATTTTGTTATGAATCAGTCAATTACATTGTACAATTTATTTCTAATGTTAATTTGATAATTTATATTTTAAGCTTTAGGAATATTACAGACAGAGATAAGGTTCACAACCTCAGAAATAGGCTTTTGTTTTCATTACTGGTTTCATCATTTCACAGTGTTAAAATATTATTTTTAGTAGTCACAATAATTACCAGTTATGTCTTGTTTATATTGATTACATATTATATTTCCCTATAGCTATCATGTCTTTATATCTTTCTCTCTCTAATTATATATGGTAATATATAATACTTACTGTATTGTTGCTTTGCTGCTCAATATTAACAGGCTGACCAAGATGCTTGTGAATGAATGAATGGACTTTATTGTCATTGCTACAGTACAGGTACCAAACAACGAAATTTAGGAGGGGTGGCTCCCCTGGTGTTAGGAAAGGAAAAAAAAAAAACACTTTTAGAAAAAAAAATGGGAAGGAGCTGGTTTACATAAATAAAGGCTATGTACACTATCCACTGTACTATACTGTACAGACAGACGACTAGGGTTGTCATATTGCACAATAGTATTATTCCACATTTATTTAAAGTGTCGCAGTTTGCAGGCTTGAAATGTACATGTTTGTGCCTCAGCACTACACCTGATTTTCTTTTCTTTTTTTTTTCAGTCCAGCAGCTGCCATCAATCCGTCCAGACTGTCCAGGGCCCAGAACTTAGGTCTTTGCTGTGTTCAGGGCCTGGACGGCCCTGTGGTAGAAGCTGTTCTTCAGTCTGTTTGTCCTTGCGGCCAGGGTCCTGAACCGCCTTTTCGAGGGCAGCCTGGTAAAGTGTTCGTACCCAGGGTGGGTCGGGTCCCTGGAGATCTTGGAGGCCTTCCTGAGACAGCGTGTGTTGTACAGCTCTTCCAGAGAGGGGAGGGGGGCGCCGGTGATCTTCTGTGCTGTTCTCACGACTCTCTGTAGCGCATTTCTCTCCGCTGTTGTGCAGCTGGAGAACCAGTTGCAGATGCCGTAGGTGAGGATGCTCTCCACTGCGCCGCGGTAGAAGGTCACCAGTATCTCCTGCTTGCTGTGTTCCTTCCTGAGGACTCTCAGGGTGTATAGCCGCTGTTGTGCCCTCTTGATGGTGTCTTTTGTGTTGTCCTTCCAGGTCAGGTCATCCCGCATGTGCATACCCAGGAATCGGAGGGTCGAGACTCTCTCCACGCTCTCTCCGTCGATGAGCAGGGGCTGGATCTCGGACTTTTTCCTCCTGAAGTCTACGATGATTTCCTGGGTCTTTGACTTGTTCAGCAGCAGGTTGTTAACCTTGCACAGCTTGCTCAGTTGCTCTACCTCATCCCTGTACGCCGCCTCGTCCCCCCCCCCGAGATGCATCCCACCACGGTGGTGTCGTCTGCAAACTTGACGATGGAGTTGCTGGGGTGGACGGGGGTGAAGTCGTAGGTGTAGAGGTTGTAGAGGATGGGGCTTAGCACGCAGCCCTGGGGGGACCCAGTGCTGAGTCTGAGGGCTGTGGAGGTGTGGGGGCCCACCCGCACCCTCTGGGGGCGGTCGGTCAGGAAGTCCTTGATCCACGCACATATAGAGTGTGGTAGACCCAGGTCTAGTAGTTTGGTCACTAGCCTGTCTGGAAGGATGGTGTTGAAGGCGGAGCTGAAGTCCACGAAGAGCAGTCTCGCGTAGCTGTTTCCCCTCTCCAGGTGGGATAGAGTGGCGTGGAGAGTCGTCGCGATGGCGTCCTCTGTGGACCTGTGGGCTCTGTAGGCGAACTGGTATGGATCCAGGTTGGGCGGGAGGCGTGTGAGTATGTGGGCCCGGACTAGTTTCTCGAAGCACTTCATGATGATTGGTGTGAGTGCCACCGGGCGGTAGTCGTTTAGGCAGCTCACCGTGCTTTTCTTCGGGACTGGGATGATAGTTGAGGTTTTCAGGCAGGGTGGGATGGTGGCCTGGGACAGGGACTGGTTGAAGATGTTGGTGAAAACCCCGGCCAGCTGGTCGGCGCAGTCCCTCAGCACCCGTCCCAGGACGCCATCCGGCCCCGAGGCTTTCCTGGGGTCCACCGCCTTCAGTACGCGTCTCACTTCATGCTCTGTGAGGGTGAGGCTGCTGAGAGCTGGAGAGAGTGGTGTTTGTGTTGTGGTTACCTCCGTTCGCCCCTCGTCGAACCGGGCGTAGAAGGTGTTCAGCTTTCCCGCCAGCAGGGGGTCGTCCTCTGCGGCTGTGAGCCTGTTGGCTCTGAAGTTTGTCATCTGCTGAACCCCCTGCCACATCCGCCTGGAGTCGTTGCTCAGGAGGCATTCCTCAATCTTCTCTCTGTGGTCTGCCTTGGCCGCTTTGATTCCGCGCTTTAGGTTAGCCCTGGTGGTGCTGTACAGCGGTGTGCTCTTCCCTGCGAAGAAGGCGTTGTCCCTCTCGTTGATCAGTTTTTGGACCTTCCCAGTCATCCATGGCTTCGTGTTGGGGTAGACCCGGACCCGTTTGTCCACGGTGACTGAGTTGGTGCAGTTCACTATGTGGTTCAGAACCGACGACGTGTACTGTTCCAGGTCCTCATGCTCATATTCCTGCCATGGGGTGTCATTTAGGCAGATCTGCAGTGGAGCGGACCCTTCTGGCCAGGTTCTGACAGTCTTAGTGGTGATGGGAGCACTTTTCCCCATGGTAGTGTATGCAGGGATCAGGAGGATTGACACATGGTCAGACATGCCTAGATGAGCTAGCGGACTAGCCTTGTAAGCACGTTTGATGTTGGTGTATACCTTGTCCAGTGTTTTTTCTCCTCTTGTTGCACATTTCACATGCTGATAGAACTTGGGTAGTACTGCCTTCAGGTCTTTGGTTGTCTGTCTTCAAATGGTTTCTCTGCACACTGATTCTAATTCTAATTCCGATTCTATGGTTTAAAGCAAAACAACCTCTGAAACCTCTCAAAACAACCACTGACTGAGGTTGTTTTGCGTTAAACCATAGAATCTGAATTAGAATTAGAATCAGTGTGCAGAGAAACCATTTGATCTGATTTTATCTTTATTTATCTAGAACATTTCAACCATAAAAACACACACATTTGTAATAACAAAAAATAACAAAACTAAATAAAATACAAATACAAATAAAATAAAATACAAATAAAATAAGATATAAATTAAAATAAAATATATCTTCCTAGACATGGAAGTAAGTCAACAATGGTTTTGTTCGAGAAGGGACAGAAAGAAGCAAAGCTTATCTGCTCCTGCCCCTTCCTTACAATATCATAGTATTATGCAATAAATTATCTATCAATATCAAAAATAATATACCTATCCACTATAGCAAAAGATAACTAAATAATTACAAAAATACTAGTTCACGTTATTTTCAAGCTCCTCTAACTTATAATAATCAAAGAATTCCTGTTTATATTTGCTTTTAGACATTTTAATAGTATTACTTGTTTTTATTGTTACATACCATAACAATGATGTAACATACTCAGAGTGATAAGAGCGATACAGAGAGCGTAGTCTACTTTTGACTTCGCTTGTTCGAAGTTATACCCTATCGTAGTTTACCCTACCTCAGAAATAAAAAGGGATTCTTTAAGCAAATACAGTATTTTGTAGTTTTTTTCTGAGAAATAAATGAATGTCATAATTTCTCTGCAATCTCATTTTATTGAAAAAATCGTGAGAAAATCGTATTGTGAATCGTATAGAATCGTGAGTTGAGTTCTTAACAGAAATGTCTGATATATAGTTCAGTTTACATTGTGAGAAAATATTGAATCTTTTTTAAATTTGTTTTATTCATTTGAAATCACCCAGCCCAGTGGCATGCTGGCACATTGTCTACATGTCTACTGTAGCAACAGCCCACGTGACATTGTCAAAATGTCATTCTGATACAAATGTCCATCTCAGCTTCCTCTTGACGTCTAATTCAAGCACTTAAAACATGTAGCTGTTTTTCTTTAAAATGATTCCCACACGTTTATTGTAGAGGGCCTTAATTACCATTACTCCCTCTCCATCCTTCCTGAGTCCAAAACAAACAGCACCATTCCATCAATTCCCTCATTGGCAAAAACCCTGAAGGAAACCACAAGCCATTGAAACAACACAACAATCCAGTGTGTCAATGCCATCCCACTATGGTGGACTAGTTCACTTGCTATAGTAGGATTGACCAGGGTAAGAGGGTCAAATACTATTTCAATTCCCTTAGTGCCTTAGTTTCACTTGAAGTGAAGGTTCAGTTCATAAATTGACAAATCCTCATGGAGCCCATTAGGCAATGTATTTTCAGTTCATGAAACGGGAATTTCAATTGAATTACAATTCAAATTCATCCCAACCCTGCCAGGAAAAGGGTGTTTCCTTTGACACAATTCCCCTCTCTTCACTGTAGTGTTAGGCCCAACATCTTCCTGGCCGTTGGGGAGGACTCGGCCCAGTACAGGAGGTGGTACTATGAGCTGGCTGTGGATCAGGTGGAGCCCTTCATCACAGCTGAACCCACACACCTGCGTGTGGGCTGGGCCGGCACTGAGGGCTACCACCCCTGCCCCGCTGGCGGAGAGGGCTGGGGGGGCACCGGGGTGGGAGATGACCTCTGCTCATACGGCTTTGATGGGCTGCATCTGTGGTCAGGTGAGGGGTGACCAGGTGGAGTGGGGGGGTGGGGGGGGAACTCTGCACTGACTGTTATGGACCATAACTCAACTTTTAAAGGCACATTCTGTAACTTTTGTTTTCAGTTAAAAGTGGTGCACATGCAGTTGTAGTAGTAGTTGTAAACTATTCGTTTATTTTTGCTTCTTGGGCAAATATATTTGTAATCCATAGAGTTACTATCCCAATAATTTAATTATATAAAAGTTAAAGGAATGCAACTTTACCTCTCATATACAATCTACAGTATTTACATCAGGGGAGGCTGGTGGAAGTAGACATCGGAGGACGAGCTCATTGTAATGTATGGAACGGAAATACGACTGGTATCAGATACCACTCCTCATTCCATTCCATGCATTACAATGAGCCCGTCCTCCGATGTATACCTCCACCAGCCTTCACTGCTGGGTGGGACCCTGTCTGATCTGGATGTCTTTGTGCTACCTGTGAACCCAGGGTGCGTTTCCTCTTGGGGGGGCAACATGGAGAGTTCCACTTCCTGCCTCCCCCCGGGTTCGCCCCCTGTTCCGAGGCTCTCCTCCCTGGAGTGATGCTGAGGGTGGAGCCCTGTCAGAGTTTCACTCGGGTCCAGAGGACTGGAACACAAGTGCTCTTGGGACCAACTGTAGCCCTCACCCCACCAACCTTCACCCCCATGCCAGTGGACATCAGCCAGGTACTGAACACTCAACCTAGCTCCCCCCCCCCACCCCCTGGAAAACCCAGCTCAGTAGCATACACCTGCTGGACGGTACACCCCCCCCCCCCCCCCTGGAAAACCCAGCTCAGTAGCATACACCTGCTGGACGATACACCCCCCCCCCCCCCTGGAAAACCCAGCTCAGTAGCACCACCTGCTGGACGGTGCAGCTTGTTGCTACAGAAGCCATTGGGTTTCTAGAAAGAGGTTCTGTCCTTTGTAGATGCGGGTGTCTGTATAGTACATCTGGAATTCCTTTCCTGTTCATCTACAAGCTTCAGTAACATAGAGCAGCATGACCCCCATGTTCTCACAGCACAGTGGCCAGACAGATGCAGAGTGTGACCTCTGACCCCACTCTGTGGGTGGTTAGCTGGTGTTACCCACACAGCTGGAGCACATCCGCGAGAGACTGGCGGAGAACCTTCTTCAGCTGAGGATGATGGAGGAGATTGATCTGGGCTGGACGCACGGCACGGTGAGTAGGACTGCCCACGCAGTCAATTTCTACAGCAGGGGAGGCCGGTGAAGGTTGAAATTGGAGGACGGGCTCATTGTAATGCATGGAACCTGCCTCCACTGTTGTCCAAAACAATGAGTGTCAGTTACAGCCGTGTTTATCGTTGTTCAGTGAATGTCAGTGACTGCGGTCACATAGTGTTAGTTCAGTAGCTTGTCTTGACAGTGGCCAGTGTTGTCATGCAGGTGAGAGATGAGAGTAAGAGGCAGGATCCCTGTCTGGTGGAGTTCTCCAAGCTGACGGAGCACGAGAGGAAACACAACCTCCAGATGTCCCAGGACACTCTACGGTGAGCCCCTCCCACTCTCATCACTGTCTTGTTCTCAGTGACCTTGTCATGTCATGTCCAAGGAGGGAGAGAGAGGACAAGGTAGCACGTGATGCTGCTGATTACATAATCACAAAGATATTTTGACTTACGGAACCAGTGGAGGCTGGTAGAGGTAGAAATCGGAGGACGGGCTCGTTGTAATATGTGGAATGGAACACACACATGTTTGATACCATTCCTCATTCCATCCTATGCATTACAACGAGCCTGTCCTCCAATTTCTACCTCCACCAGTCTCCCCCGTATAGAACCCTTTGTATCATACTTTATAGATAGCTGTTTCTAGTGTACTTTATATGTCTCTCTCTCTGAAGGACAATCCTAGCCCTTGGCTTCCATATTGGCCTGGCAGACGACCATGCTGATGAGGGAGTGAGATACATGAGGCTCTCCACCAAGTATGTTGCTCCCCAGACATTCACAGCTTAGGAGGTGTTGATGGGTTCATTCAGCCTCCTCTTCACTGTCACAGTACTCCAGCCACAGCTACTCCAATCGTACATACAGACCAGGGGAGGCTGGTGGAGGTCGAAATCGGAGCTCACTGTAAAGCAGGAAACGGAATGAGGAATGGTAAACACACACGTTTGATACCATTTGTGCAGGGTTCAGTGTGACGTAACCCACGTCTATGGTGGGCGTGCCATGTGTTTGATACCGTTCCTCATTCCGTTCCATGCGTTACAATGAGCCCGTCCTCCGATTTCTACCTCCACCAGCCTCCTCTGGTCCGTATTGTAGGATTGCTTTGTGTCTTGTGTTTTGTGTGGTCTTCGAGGAGCAGTTGCTGGAAAAAGCAATCCTCCGATGTCTAGCTCCCCGAGCTTCTCCTGATACTGTAGTGACCCTGTAGATAATCCAGTGTGGTTTGGATCGGGCTCTCTCTATACGTCTACGACGAGAGACACACCATGACCTCCCCTCTCCTCCGCCATCCGTAGGTACGAACAGCCGAGCGGGTACAGGCCCGCCCCCGTAGATGTGGGTCACATCACACTGATCCCTACCCAGGAGGCTGTGGTGGACCTGCTGGCTGAGAACGACCACAACGTGTGGTCCAGGGGCAGGATCAGGCAGGGCTGGACCTACGGCTCACAGCAGGTACTGTCGGGGTAGAGCTCGCCCCAACCCCTACTCTGTTTCACTTCATGTCTATTTATCAGTGTGAACCAGGGAAGGTTGGTGGAGGCAGAAATCAGAGGACGGGCTCAAACACGTGGTATCAATGGAACCCGATTCCATTCCGTGCATTACAATGAGCCCAGACAATTCAGACAAGGAACCGTCGCTACTAAACAAGGGTAAGTGCAACATGGGGATGTGATGAACTAACTGAGACTAGGCCACCTGTTTGTTTCATGAGGTCCTCAGTTAACTATAATGAACTCAGGTTCTACTATCAATGAGGGGGTTATGGGAGTAAGGCACACAATGCAACAATAATTTATTGTACAGCTTATAATCACACCATCTTCAGCTCTATGAGCTCAGCAAATATTTATCATTAAAGGCAGAATTTCAAATGTTAGACGTAGTAATGTATATATACTGTAGTTCAATGCGTACTGTAGCAACAGACTGTGTTGCAACTCTCCCTAGAAGGCTTGTCCACGGAGGAGGAGAGTGGATCCTGGAGGGAGATGGCCACTAAACACCTAAAAGCTACAATACAGATATATTAATTGGAATGGCTACATCAATGTTATTTTTAAGAAATATTAATCTGACCCAAGAACTATGTTTAACTTTAATATTCCGTTTCCGGGTTACGACGAGTGTTTGTTTTTGCTGCTGCAGCTCGACAGCGCTAGAATCTTAAAAACTGCTATCTATACCAAACTCTATTGAGAAAGCATTTTTTGTAAATAAATAGCTTTCCTATCCTATATAACATCGGGACCTCGCTCCGCCGAATCCGACGCCGGGAGGCTGAGTCGGGATTACCAGCGTTATTAGTTAGCTACCGCGGCTAACCAGCTAGCCACCTTTACACTTTTTAAACGGGCTTTTTTCTATCGGGATACCTCCCCGAACTACTAACTACCCCCACTAGACCACCACTACCCCTACTAGACCACCACTACCCCTACTAGACCACCACTACCCCTACTAGACCACCACTACCCCCACTAGACCACCACTACCCCTACTAGACCACCACTACCCCTACTAGACCACCACTACCCCCACTAGACCACCACTACCCCTACTAGACCACCACTACCCCTACTAGACCACCACTACCCCCACTAGACCACCACTACCTCTACTAGACCACCACTACCCCTACTAGACCATCACTACCCCTACTAGACCAACACTACCCCTACTAGACCACCACTACCCCTACTAGACCACCACTACCTCTACTAGACCACCACTACCCCTACTAGACCACCACTACCTCTACTAGACCACCACTACCCCTACTAGACCACCACTACCCCTCTACTAGACCACCACTACCCCTACTAGACCACCACTACCCCTACTAGACCACCACTACCCCTACTAGACCACCACTACCCCTCTACTAGACCACCACTACCCCCACTAGACCACCACTACCCCCACTAGACCACCACTACCTCTACTAGACCACCACTACCCCTACTAGACCACCACTACCCCTACTAGACCACCACTACCCCTACTAGACCACCACTACCTCTACTAGACCACCACTACCCCTACTAGACCACCACTACCTCTACTAGACCAACACTACCCCTACTAGACCACCACTACCCCTACTAGACCAACACTACCCCTACTAGACCACCACTACCCCTACTAGACCACCACTACCTCTACTAGACCACCACTACGCCTACTAGACCACCACTACCCCTACTAGACCACCACTACCCCCACTAGACCAACACTACCCCTACTAGACCACCACTACCCCTACTAGACCAACACTACCCCTACTAGACCACCACTACCCCTACTAGACCACCACTACCCCCACTAGACCAACACTACCCCTACTAGACCACCACTACCCCTACTAGACCACCACTACCCCTACTAGAACCTTATATACTTTTATATCACATATCTCTGAAATACTGATTGATCATAATCAAATTGTTTTTCTCTCTCTCTGCAAATAACACCACTTTTCTCTTTCATGGCCTGTCGGCGCTGCCTGGAGCTTAGCTACCAGGTTGAGGAGATGAAGGGACGAATCTCGAATCTACACCAGATCAGACAAGGGGAGTCGTATCTTAGTTCACTTTATGACACATTACATAAAACAATAATTACAGACATAGAAAGCACACAAACCACAACATCAACATCAAAGCCTCCACCTGTAAGCCCAATCCCAGGTGTAACTCACACTGTCCCTACATCACCAGGGACTTGGACCACCGTCAGGAAGAGGAGTCGTACCAACGACTCCTCTGGCACCAACCCCCATGAGGCCCTCCTGCTGCGGAACAGCTTCGAGGCGCTGCAGAGCCACCAGTCCACACCGAAGCCGAAGAGAGCCAGGGCCTGCACCCCCACCCCCAGAGACCACACGCCTGGCCCCGCCCCCGCCCCTAGAGACCACACGCCTGGCCCCGCCCCCGCCCCTAGAGACCACACGCCTGGCCCCACCCCCGCCCCAGAGACCACACGCCTGGCCCCGCCCCCGCCCCAGAGACCACACGCCCTCCCTCTCTCTCTCCCCCTCTCCCACCCTGGGCCCCCTACAGGTCCATCACGCCGCCAGCAGAGGAGACTACAGTTCGTACCCCCCCGCACCCGCTCTTCTCCCCCCCCCCCCCCCCCCTCTGTGCTTGTAATAGGCTCGTCCATGGTCCGGCAAGAATTCGAAGTCTTCACCTTTGGCTACAGGGATACTGCTGTCATACGCAAATCCCATTTATAGACAATTTCACCACGTTCTTTAACCGTAATGAGCTGTTTGCGAGAGATAGGTTTCACCCAAACAGGTATGGTGCCCGCCTGCTGTCGATGTCCATGGACCTCGCTGTCCAGCCCTGGACCTGGCCGGTGCCCTGTCAACGCTGATGTGGGATGAGTCCGATCCATTCCTCTAACACCAAACATGCCATCCAGACTATTGTCTCCCATCGGACTCCCTCCACCACAAATAAGGCAATACATGGCGCAAATTTGGGAAATGTATTACCCATTTCATTAAGTATGCCCTCGAGTCAGTCCCAGTGTCAAAATGACATCTCCATGGCAATTTTGAATATCAGGTCCCTATCAAACAAAAAAACATTTATCATAAATGAGCTCATTTGTGATAGAAAACTCGACTGTATGCTACTCACAGAAACCTGGCTAGATACAAATGGAGCAGCAGCCCTTATTGAGGCATCTCCCCCCAACTACAGTTTTTTCCAATCAATCAGAAATGGAAAAAAGGGGGGAGGAACAGCTACCATAGCTTCAAATAACCTAAACTGCAGGAGCATATCCTTTGATATATTCTCCTCCTTTGAATATCATGCCACAGTTATGGCATGCCAACCACCTATTCTTACGGTAACTGTATACAGGCCGCCGAAACCAGCCCCTACCTTCCTACCTGACTTCTCTGAGTTCCTATCCATTATCCATCCCAACTATGATAGGATTATTATCACTGGTGATTTTAACTTTCATGTTGATAATGAGGCTGACTTGAGGGCTAGGGAATTTATTGACCTCTTGGAATCTATGGATTTTGTCCAACATGTCAATGAACCCACTCACAATCATGGCCATACCCTTGATCTTGTGATTACAAAGGGTCTTGAGGTCTCAATATCAGGTACCTGGCCCTCTCTGACCATTTCTGTATTTTCTTTACCATTGTAACACGTAAAGCTGAAAGCAATGCTGAACGTGTTGTTAAAAAACGTTATCTTACCCCTGCAGTGGCTGAACATTTCAAAGCTTTAATGAACAGTATTCACACAACTCCCACGTTATGTGAAAACGACTTAGTAATTACCTTTAACAATAAAGTAAAAATGGCCCTAGACTCCCTGGCACCTACCAAACTAAAAAAGGTTGGAGCCAAGAGGAGAGCACCATGGCGAAACAGTGAAATAAATCTCCTAAAGAGAACATGTAGGAAAGCTGAGCGCAGATGGAGAAAGAGCAAATTACAGATTGATCAGAATATTTTTAAAGAACATCTATCTGCCTTTAACTTGAAAATGCGAAATGCTAGAAAAAATCACTTCTCAAAGATAATATCTACAAACAAGAATAACCCCAGGGTCTTGTTTTCGACAATTGATTGCCTTGTAAACCCTGCTCCTAGAACTCTAGACGGCGCAGCCTCTGTCACCAAATGCGAGGAATTTGCAGCCCACTTCAGGGATAAGATAACAAATATTAGAATGTGTATTACTCAGGAAAGACTAGGTTTGTGTAGCACCACAGATCCGCCACCACAGAACATGACTATGAGCATGTTCACCATGATTAGTACGGAAACATTAGGTAAAATTGTGTCACAGCTTAAACCATCTACGTGTCCTCTTGACCCTATTCCTACCACCTTTTTTAAGGACATTTTTGAATCTGTGTCTGATGACATACTAGGCATTGTAAATCACTCCCTACTTAAAGGGATATTTCCAGCGGCGCTTAAAACTGTCCTGGTTAGACCCACCCTGAAGAAAAGTAACCTAGATCCTTCTGATCCAAAAAACTGTAGACCAATATCCAATCTCACTTTTCTAAGCAACATTTTAGAAAAGGCAGCGTATAGACAGCTTCATGAATTCTTAGTCCTAAATAATAGGTATGACCCACTTCAGTCAGGTTTCCGATCATACCACAGCACAGAAACCGCTTTGCTTAAGGTAACTAATGACCTTAGGATAAATGCAGACTCGAAAAAACTCTCGATTCTTGTACTCTTAGACTTAAGTGCAGCCTTTGATACGGTAGACCACTCCATACTTATTGAGAGACTTGAAAACTGGGTTGGCCTCTCAGGTCCGGTCTTAAACTGGTTCAGCACTTACCTGGCTGACCGAGACTACTTTGTAGCCCTTGGTGACCATAAGTCAAAAAATTATAGCACAACCTGTGGAGTTCCCCAGGGGTCCATTTTAGGACCGTTGCTTTTTAGCCTATACATGCTACCCCTCAGTTCTGTTATCAAGAAGCATAGCGTTAACTACCACAGCTATGCTGACGACACTCAGCTTTATATCTCAGTAACTCCCAACGACTACAAGATGATCGACCACCTGATAGACTGTATTGCCGATATTAATATTTGGATGACACAAAACTTTCTCCAACTCAATCAAGAAAAAACAGAGGTATTGATCATTGGCGAGAAAACTGGGAGAGAGAAATTATCTGCACACTTGAAAACACTAGCTCTTAACACTAAGTGTCAGGCCAGGAATCTTGGTGTCATAATTGACCCAGATCTAAATTTTGAAACTCATATTAATAACACTATTAAAACATCCTTCTACCATCTAAGAAACATCACTAAGGTACAATCATTTCTCTCCCAGGCAGACACTGAAAAATTAATGCATGCGTTTGTTACTAGTAGGCTAGATTACTGTAATGCTCTCCTGACAGGTCTCCCCAAAAAAATGATAAATAGACTACAAATGGTTCAAAATGCTGCTGCTCGTGTCCTTACTAGGACCAAACGGAGAGCGCACATCACACCTGTCTTGAGATCACTACACTGGCTCCCTGTCAGTCATAGAATAGACTTTAAGATCCTTTTACTAGTTTATAAATCACTTCACTGTGATGCACCCAATTACATGGTGGACATGCTCATAAGATACACACCAGCTAGACCCCTACGGTCTAGTGGCACGGAACTTTTAATAGTGCCAGAGGCTAGGACAAAGAGATTTGGAGGATCAGCTTTTAGCATATATGCTCCTAGATTGTGGAACACCCTACCTGAGGGCCTGAGGTTGTCTAAAACTCAGGACATTTTTAAGCGTGACCTCAAAACCTACTTATTCAATGTCGCCTTTTGATACTAAGGGAGACATTGGGCATTATAGAACTAGGATCACTAGGCCATTACACCATACTCGTGTTTTGAGATTTGTGTTGACAGGAAAATGGACCCGGGTGCTGATGAGGCACTGTCAGCTCCAAATAGCACCTAGAGCAGTACTGGAACCGGTACAAGGGTGTACCAGGACCACCATCAGGTTGTATTGCTGTCATCTTTATTGTCTCTATTGTGTTGTTGCATCATAACTGTGCTTAAGTTTCTCTTTTGGCAGGACCTGTGACCATACTGGATGCAGAACGATGCAAATACAACACTAAATTTATGGACAGTGTGTACGCCGATAATATGCAAGGAATTTTTCCTGGATACATGGTGTACAGGTTTTTGCCCTTGCTTGCTTGCTTTGTGCCGGTGGTCCTTGGCCTCCACTGGGGGACCGCTGGGTACTGGTAAGCAAACTGGCTAGTAGTCGCTCTATTGGTAGAGGGCTGCAAGGGAATTTTTCCTGGCTACATAGTATACAGGTTTTTTACTTTTGCCTGCTCGCGGCTCTGTCAGTATTGATTGATTGATTGACTGATTGACTGAACATTTTCATTGTGTGAAGCGCATTGAGTTGCATCTTGTAAGAAATGCGCTATACAAATAAAATTTGATTTGATTTGATTTGATTTAATAACCTTTTTTCAATATCCTGACGACACACAGACACACTCATATGAACATGTGACTTCCATTATCTTCTGTTAAACATGTGGGAATGTTGGTGTCTTTGTGTTTGACAGGGTTCAGCAGGAGAGACCAGCCTCACCTGTACCCAGCTGTGTGTCCATGAAGAGTGACCGGTCTATGGATCATCCAATAACCTCCAGAGAAAGACCTCCTCCTTCTGATCAAAGTTCGAGGTTTAATCACCATAGTGGTCTATGAGGCTGCCAATAACATTCAGTAGTGGTATACACTCTTAACTTCTATTTGGGAAACTAGGCCTCATTCACACTTCTCTGGATAAATACATCTGCTTATTTTTTTGTTTTTACCCAGAATCCCCAGTGACAAGGTGGAGAGACCAGAGTCAGAGATTCCCAGTGGTCAGTCTGTCCAGAGTCAAAGTGAACTGGCCTCCATATTCAGGGTGAGCTAAAGAGAAAGTATGACATGGAACATGGCTAAGTAATACATACAAAAGTGATTTATTTCTTGATTCAATTGCATACCAAAGTCAAGTGATGTGATGTTTGTATTCAGTCTCTCTACTGGGTGTAAAGGTTTACCTATTATTAACTATCTCACATCTTTTTTATCTAAATGTTTCAGTTGCTTGAAGACAATGTCATCACTTTAGTGAGAAATCAGCTGAAGAGGTTCAAGAGGCTTATTTCTCAAGACCACCCAGAGTGCCTTGAGAGTCACGGGGAGGAAGAGGAAGATGTAGAAGAAGAGAAGCAGGAGAGCAGTGCCAGAGAGGGGGCTCTGAAGATCACTCTGCACGTCCTGAGGAACATGAACCAGAAGGAGCTCGCTGACACACTGGAGAAACGTAAGAGACCTCATATGTTTTCACAGAGAAGTGTTACTGGGCTAAAATATTATTGGAAATATAAACACCACTAACTGTAATTACTACGTACTGTATATCCCTATTTGGTCAATCTTTATATTGTGTTGCCTCTATAACTTAGTATCTCTGTAATTATAGCAGGAACTATTGGTTGTTTGCGTATAATTGCAAAGGGTTGGACAGTTTCCTATATCATTCAACTACACGACATACTATGTAATTAATTACTATATAACAACTTGTTGATTAAACCAATGTATTTAAACAATGTAATAACAGTTACTGCAGGTATTGGGTCAACTTAATGTAAAGTGTGCCACGAATACTTTGTTAATTGTTTTGTCATTCAGATGAGCTCGCTGTGGTGTGCCAACATGAACTCCACATGAAGTCCACCCTGAAGAAGAGGTTTCAGTGTGTGTTTGAGGGAATAGCTGAGCAAGGCAAGCCAATACTTCTCGATAAGGTCTACACAGAGGTCTACATCACAGAGGGAGGAAGTGGAGAGGTCAATAACGAACATGAGGTCAGACAGATTGAGACAGCATCCAGGAGACCAGCAACGCAGGAGACACTAATCAAATGCACCGACATCTTCAAGCCTTTACCTGGACAAGACAAACCAAGCAGAAGTGTGCTGACAAAGGGAGTCGCTGGTATTGGAAAAACAGTCTCTACTCAGAAGGTCATTACGGGCTGGGCTGAAGGAGACGCCAATCAGGATGTCCAGTTCATATTTCCACTTCCTTTTCGGGAGCTGAATTTAATGAAAGACAAGAAATGCAGTTTGAATGAACTTCTTGGTCATTTCTTCATTGAAATAAAAGAATCAGGAACCTTCAACTTTGACAAGTATAAAGTTCTGTTCATCTTTGATGGTCTGGATGAGTGTCGACTTCCTCTAGACTTCCAGAACAACGAGACATGTTGTGATGCCACAGAGTCAACCTCAGTGGACGTGCTGCTGACAAACCTCATCAAGGGGAATCTGCTTCCCTCTGCTCTCCTCTGGATAACCTCCCGTCCTGCAGCAGCCAATCAGATCCCTCCTGAGTGTGTTGACCGGGTGACAGAGGTACGAGGGTTCAACGACCCACAGAAGGAGGAGTACTTCAGGAAGAGAATCAGTGATGAGAACCTGGTCAGCAGAATCAACACACACATGAAGTCATCAAGGAGCCTCCACATCATGTGCCACATACCAGTGTTCTGTTGGCTCTCAGCTGATGTTCTGGAGAGACTGTTGGGTGGAGCAGAGAGAGGAGAGATGCCCAAGACTCTGACACAGATGTACACACACTTCCTGGTGTTTCAGACCAAACAGAGGAATGTGAAGTACCTTGGAGACAATGACAGAGATCCACACTGGGATAAAGCGCTAATTATGTCACTGGGAAAACTGGCCTTCAAACAGCTGGAAAAGGGCAATCTGATCTTCTATGAGGAAGACCTGAGAGAGTGTGGCATTGACGTCAGAGAAGCCTCAGTGTACTCTGGAGTGTGCACTCAGATCTTCAGAGAGGAGTGTGGGCTGCACAACGTGTTCAGCTTTGTGCATCTGAGCATCCAGGAGTTTCTAGCTGCTTTATATGTGTTCCTCACATTCAACGACAGCAATAAGAATTCACTGGTCAAACAGAAATCCTCACAGTTTAATCTATGGTCATCACCCAGACGCAAACCTCTAGTCGACTTACACAAGAGCGCAGTGAACAAGGCCTTACAGAGTGAGAATGGACACCTGGACCTGTTCCTGCGCTTCATCCTGGGCCTCTCACTGGAGTCCAATCAGAATCTCCTACGAGGCCTTCTGACACAGACAGGAAGCAGCTCACAGACCAATGAGGAAACAGTCACGTACATCAAGAAGAAGATCAGGGAGAATCCCTCTCCAGAGAGGTGCATCAATCTGTTCCACTGTCTGAATAAGCTGAATGACCATTCTCTAGTGGAGGAGATCCAAAGCTTCCTGAGCTCAGGACGTCTCTCAGAAGCCTCACTCTCACCTGCACATTGGTCAGCTCTGGTCTTTGTGTTGCTGACTTCAGAAGAGGAGCTGGATGTGTTTGACCTGAAGAAATACTCCAGATCAGAGGAGGGTCTTCTGAGGCTACTGCCAGTGCTCACAGCCTCTAAGACAGCACTGTAAGTAGATGGACAGAATGACTCTATTAATTAGTGAATTAGGACGATTTCAGGGTTATGAAAATGCATTGTACAATAGTAATTAGTGAGTAGGCCGCTTGATGAAAAATACAACAAACAACAACAACTTCATAACAAAGCCTAACAAACAATACTTGGTGTGAAAAACAAAATGATCTTTTGGAGATTTTGATCACTGAAAATAATTTAATGATTATCTAAAACGTATTACTATTGTGTACTTGGTCAAACAACACATTCCTTGATTGGCTCCTTTTCATTTATACTTTATTGACACACAAATGTATAATTTATATCATAGTACACACAACAAACAATACATAATTCATGCAATAAGCAAGTGACTTTATGATCACTTATTATGATTTACAGATTAAACAGAAGAAATTGAGTTATATTATCTTTAATGTTTTATTGACACACAAGTATGTGACTTGCTCCATCATTTTCAGTCTCTTTGTGTCTCAACTCTCAATAATGAGCGAGAAAGAGACAGTTATAGTTGGAGTACTAAACACTTATTTGGAGGAATCCATTCCTGACATTTGCTTTATTTTTAACGTAATGACTATCGCATTCCACTCGCGGTACCCCGGATACTCACACCACAGCTCAAATGAAGACTTTTTGTCTGACATTAAGTATGGTGGAATGGGGGGGCTGCTCTGTCTGCACTCTGAATATGTTTGCCCTCCTCAAATCCTGACCCACCTGGCCTTAGCTCAGCACATGGGGCTACACAATGCTGCACTGAACCAATAGCTACCAAATACATTATACCAGACGTAGAAATCCAGTGACTTCAAATGTATCCATGGTTGCTTGCTTCCCTGTTGAGAGCAACTATAACTCTCACTAATGAATTCTTGCATCACAGTGATCGTTTGGCTAAATATATTTCTTTGTATTCCTCATTGAGGCTGAATGGATCTCACCTCACAGAGAGATGCTGTGAAGCGTTGGCCTCAGCTCTCAGCTCAGACTCCTGCCACCTGAGAGAGCTGGACCTCAGTAATAATTATCTACGTGACGGGGGGGGAAAGCTGCTCTCTGCTGGACTGGGGAGTCCACACTGTAAACTACAGACATTGAGGTGAGGTCTTTTGGGGTGTAGAAGCATGAGTTTTTGGGGTCATTATGATGCACTAGTTGTTCTTCACTTAAATACAATGTGTCTAGCCTTTCAACTGCTGAATTCAGGGGATTTACAGCTGTAAAGATGTACATTAGAGAGGAACAATCAGATTCTTGATAACAGATGGAGTCACACTATTTCCCCAGGTTGTCATTCTGTGGAGTCCCAGAGGAAAGCTGTGCTTCTCTGGCTTCAGCTCTGAGGTCTAACCCCTCCCACCTGAGAGAGCTGGACCTCAGCTACAATCACCCTGGAGACTCAGGACTGGCGCTGCTCTTTGCTGTACAGAAAGATCCACTCTGTAAACTACAGACACTCAGGTAAAGGCTGAATATGTGGCTGGACGCATCTATGAGATTAATGCACAGTATCTATTTCCCACATGATTGTGAGTGTGTCATCCAACCACTGTATGTTCTTCTGTGGTTGATATAGTGTGGACCCTGGTGGAGGGTGCTGGTTCAAACCTGGGCTGATCAAATGTAAGTCTCCAACACTGTAGAGAACAGGACTGTGATATTACTCAATAATCAGGGTACAGCTGAGTTCAAACAGAGCACCAGTATTGTATTCATTTGTAAATCTAAAATATTAGTAAATGTGAATTAGTTCTATCCCTTGTAAAATATTTTAAATTAATAAGTAATATTTAGTGAAAAACATGATGTTACCATATAAAGCCCAGTTCACATCTATGCGACGCAATGCGACAGAACTCGCAGTCACAAGGAATCGCCAGCGATTTGACATGTCAAATCTCAGTAGAACGTCCAGATTTTATGGAATGTCTGATATTTCTCTTCAGCCAATCAGGGAAGTCACTGTCGCTGTCAGCCATCTTGCAGGATAAACACAACTTATTTTGTTGTTATGGAAACCGTTGTTTGTGTCGTCTGTGTCTCGTTGCGTCTCATCACCCATCTGTGTCACCACCCATCTGTCTCATCTGTCTCGCCACCCATCTGTCTCACCACCCACCTGTCTCACCACCTATCTGTCTCATCTGTCTCACCACCTATCTGTCTCATCATCACCACCCATCTGTCTCACCACCCATCTGTCTCACCACCCATCTGTCTCACGACCCATCTGTCTCATCTGTCTCACCACCCGTCATTCGCAAGTAGTTGCCAAGTTTTTTCTCTGCGACGGTCTAAACGTTCTAAAACTGACCCGTCGTGTTGCGTTGCATAGATGTGAACTGGGCTTAACAAGATCACAATGTGAATATTGTAATTTATCCAATTGTATTGATTTGATGATTATTTTGGCCCTCTCATTCAGATGCCTGTGAGCTCACACTGGACCCAAACACAGCGAACAGAAGCCTCTCTCTGTCTGAGGAGAACAGAAATGTGACAAAGGGAGGAAGGCAGCCGTATCCTGATCACCCAGAGAGATTTGAGGGCTGGCCACAGGTGCTGTGTAGAGAAGGTCTGACTTGGTGCTGTTACTGGGAGGTAGAGTGGAGGGGAGATTCTAATATAGGAATGACATATAAAGGAATCAGCAGGAGAGGAGGGGGTAATGACTGTGTGTTGGGATACAATGACAAGTCCTGGAGTCTGGAATGCTCTGACACCTCTAACCGTTACAGTGCCTGGCACAACCATAAGAGAACTGTCATACCTTCCCCCTCCTCTGACTCCCACAGAGTAGGAGTGTATATGGACTGGCTGGCCGGCACTCTGTCCTTCTACAGGGTCTCCTCTGACACACTAACCCTCCTGCACACATTCCACTCCACATTCACTGAGCCCCTCTACCCAGGGTTTTGGGGCTCAGTGACCCTGTGTAAACTAGTCTAAGGGAGATCACACTGAACACCTAAGGCTCACACATGATGTCATGGTGTAGTTTTACATTCACATCAAGCTTCATACACTCAAACTCAAAGGTTGTGATTTTCCACTAAGATCAAGCCTACACACATGCACTTGGACAGCGGTGTGTTTTCCCTGAGATGTTGGATGTACAGATGTTCCCTCTCCCCCGTGTCTAGTGTGTAGGGGGTTATGTGCAGTGCTTAGGGGGTACTAATAGAGCTGGAAAAGTATTTACACAAGATAACGTTGAATTTACACAAGAATGTTGAATTTGAATTAAAATGTTTCGTGTAACTTTATCTATCTATAGGGACTTCGATGCTACTGGGATCTCATGTTATCTGACACACCAGCTTACGACGCCCTTTTTCAGGTCTGATGTTTCAGCTGCACTGTGTCGATCTTGTGTAAATACTTTTTCAGCTCTATTATTTAAGAGTTGGTCAGATTTTGTGTTTCCCACCCAGGATTCCCCCCCCCCCCCCCCCACTGTCTCTTTATATTGTATGCTTATTTTATGTTCTTTTTTCAGGACTCATCTCTATGCATTAGGCTACATGGTATTTCTATCTAGCCTACACCGACAGATCTATTCATGTGCATAGAACCTTGAGTTAGTGCAGTGGTTCTCAAACTTTTTATGTCAAGCCCCCCTTGGGAGGACAAAAAATGTGTGAGCACCACCTCACCCCCAAAAAACTGTCACAACATGGGGCAATTTTACATGTATTGAACTGAACCACATAACACTGTCTCCCAACAAAAAACCTACAAATACAAATAACACAATATAATAAATCAACACAATAACAATATTTTTCAATTACAATTCTCAAGAAAATGAACACTAACAATCAAGAACATCATAACATTACAGCATTGGTGGCTGCAATGAGCCTGTTTGGCACTGCAGATCTTTTCAAAACGGGGTAGCAGGCCTGACACTGCCACTCTCAAGTCCTGCTCAATGTTGAGCCTAGATCTGTACTTTGTTTTCAGTGAAGCAACAGCTGAAAAGCCAGCCTCACAGAGATAGGATGTGGCGAAGGGAAGTAGGATGCCGACAGCCCTCTGCCCTATGAGTGGATACTCCTTCTCCACACCAAGCCAGAATTCACTCAGTGTCTGACCATTGAACCTCAGCCTCAGGGTCGACTCAGAGGTCAGCTCGATGAGTTGGTCCTCTTCAGCAGAGCTGAAATCAGCAGGTGCTACGGATAGAGATACCTTATTTGTAATTAATTGCATATTAAACACAACACGATTCAATTTTACAACAATCCATTCCAGGTAGTTAGTTAGTAACATACATACAACATTAATAAAATATAGGCCTACAGCACAAAATATTCACAGTTATATTTAGTCATCAAAATTGCCTACCAACCTGCTGCATTGAATGGATCCACCACCCAGTCATACTCAGCAGTGTTGTGTGGGAAGTATTTCTGGAACAATGCTCCCAGGGAAGAGATGTGTTGCTTCAGGCAGGGGATCACTGTGGTGGCATCACAATCACTGCTTTCTACAAACGTGGTCAGGTTCTGAAAAGGATCAGTATTTCCTTCATCAGAGCGCCTGCCCCACACCTCCAGCTTTCTGGTGAATGCGCTGACCTTATCTGCCAGGTGGGGTAGGTGTTTGTCTTTTCCTTGAAGCTGAAGATTCAGCTCGTTGAGCTTTCCAAACACATCACTGAGATAGGCCAGTTTCATCAGGAATTCTAAATTACTGAACTTGCTTGCAGATTCGTGCATTCCCACCTCCTCCATAAACACCCGAATCTCCTCTCTGAGCCAGGGGTGAAAGTGGTTTGAGTTTCTTACAGGAACTATAGGCTGCTACCCCAACCATCGTTTCATATTGTTCTCCTCCTGCCCCCAGCTTCATGCATCCCTGAACACACACATCGTGGTGTTCGTGTCGAAATTAGAAACACTTTAGGGCTGCCAAGTTTCACCAAAAGTTTGGAGTGAGAGTTTTTGGTGGTGGAGCGACCCAAAACTGTGCACGTTTTGGTAGCGGCGACCCCTCTCTCCCACACAATTATTTGTGCTAGTTTCCTGCAATTTTAAACCAGCACAAGAAATGAAATAATTGGAACATTTGATAAAACAAGAGAAATTCAGATAATATATCTTAAGTCTTAATAAACAAATACAGTAGCCTACAGAGTCTAAAACTAAATTGGGCCTCATCAAGTGAACTCAACCCCTTGGTCAGCAGCAGAAAGACCCTTGGTCATCATCTTATATACAGTGCATTGCTCATAGATGGCTATCATGTTATACAGTACATACCAGGGTTTTTCCTGGGTCAGAATCAAGCCTTGGAGGTTGATGTTGTGCGCGCGCAGTGCGCCCAAATTTTCTTTGAGGGACCCCCAATTGTTGTATTTGTATTGTAAATTGTAATTATTATTATTATTAATAATAATAATAATACGATGCGATGCGATTTGAAAGTACCAGTAGGCTACCAGATACGTATGCACATATTTTGCTACCAGGGTTGCCAGATGGAATTGACAATTTACAGCCCAACCAGTCTAAAAGCTGTCGAATCAACCCGTCCAGTGTGACCAAAAGTAGCCCAATCTGGCAACACGGCTTGCTTATGGAAGCATATAGTGGACCTAATTCAAATGTTAATGCAATTTGAGATTGCATTTGCATGTTTCACTTTTGCATGCATTCTTTCAGACAATATCCAAATTCAAATGCAATTCTAATGAGCGGATGTGTTTCCTTGAACATATAAATGCAATTGCTAATCACATTATTGCATTACAATTTGAATATTGACTCAAATAACGGCAAAAGTGGCAAATGAATATGCTATTTTGGGATTGCATAGTCATTTTCACATTAGAATGAAAATTTGAATTTTGTCAGCTACAAAGCGGATGTGTTTACTAGAACATGTAAATGCAATTGCGTATCACATTATTGCATTACAATTTGAATATTGACTCAAATAACGGCAAAAGTGGCAAATGAATATGCTATTTTGGGATTGCATAGTCATTTTCACATTAGAATGAACTTTTGAATTTTGTCAGCTACAAAGCAGCGCATGACTTTGAAAATTAAATGTCAAATTGCTTTGCATTATCATTTTAATATTGACAGCGAATGTGCACATCAGGTACATGAAAATGAAAATGCAAATCATTAGAATTGCATTTGAATTTGAATATTGTCTGAAAGAATAAATGCAAAAGTGGAACATGCAAATGCAATCTCAAATTGTATTAACATTTGAATAAAGTCCACTATATGCTTCCATAATTGCTACGTTACATGCAGCTTGCGTGAACACAGGTTCTTCCATCAGCGCTCGCCTCGTCGGGTCTACTGTAAAGCGGGTTAACATGTCCTTTTCAAAGGTATTAAAATAGACGCAAGGAAACATAACGTCAGCCATGTGTTTCCTTGTTGGAAATTATGGATCGTGAATCGTGATTGCTTCTGCACTCTGCAGCAATCGGATTTTGATTGACAGGCAGCTGCATCTCTTCCCCCAACGGCGTTCCGGCACAGAAAGTCTTGCCGGAACGCAGCACCGGACCGTTCCGGCCCACTTTCACCAATGCTCTGAGCTCAAAGACTCGGGACAACACTTTCCCTCGGGAGAGCCACCTTGCTTCACTGTGAAACAGCAAAGCAGAGTGTTCAGCTCCCATTTCCTCACACAGTGCAGAGAACAGACGTGCTTTCAGCGGGCGGGTTTTGATGAAATTTACAACACCGATCACTTCGGTCAAAACCTCATTTAGCTCAGGGCTAAGCTGCCTGGATGCGAGCGCCTCTCTGTGAATGACACAGTGTGTCCATTGCGCGTTTGGTGCGACGCGATTTATTAGCGCCTGCAGTCCCTTCCTTTTCCCGGCCATTGTCTGCACACCATCTGAGCAAAACCCCACACAGTTCTCCCATTTCAGTCCGTGTTCTGTCAGGTAAGTGTCAAGAATCCCAAATAGCTCATTAGCTGTCGCTCTCCCTGTCACATGCTTGCAAAACAGCAAGTCTTCATTCATTGACTCCGAATCTACATAGCGGACATAAGAAATAAACAAGCAGTCCTTATTACTGTCAGTAGCCTCATCAACTTGCAATGCAAAACGTTTGTGTAGTTTCTCTGCGAGTTGTTCCTCAAGGTCCTCTGACATCTCACCTATGCGTCTTGCAATGGTGTCGTTGGACAGGGGAATGGTCTTCAATTTTGCAGCGGTTGTCTCATCAATCAAAGTTGACACCATATCCAGTGCAGCTGGGAGTATGAGCTCCTCAGCTATGGTGTGCGGTTTCTTGCACTTCGCAATTCTGTATGCAACCTTGAATGACGCTATTTGCGCTTTGGTACTTACGGATGCCGCTTTTGTCATATGAGTTTCTTGCTTTCTGTACTCTGTAAGTTTTCTTTTAAAGAAGGCCAGTGGCTTCTTTGCATTATTGGGGTGTGTTGTCTCAAGGTGCGTTTTTAACTTGTTTAAAGCTTGTTTTTTTTTTCTTGACAGTAGTGTCCTCTGGTGGATTTCAACCCAGGCCTGAAAAGGTCATTTATTTTAAAAATGTGTTAATGTGGGAGTGCCAGGCCGGTCACATGGCGTCTCTCCAGTCTGCTCTGACAAGTGTCGGCCAGGATGCATTTCAAAAGAGTCAGTCGATGTCACAAACAGAAAGAGGAGCAGAGATTTCACTAGAACAAGGTCATTATAAACCTGTACTGATTACAAGACATGTACTGATTATGTGTTCTCCTTGGCATTGCATTGTGCGACAAGCTGTCACTTGGTAGTAGCACCTCAGTGCTTACTAAAATATTCTAATAAACTGATAACCAATACAAATCCTCTTGAATATGTGTCTCATGTGACAGGACACAATGAATTTATGAAAGTAGTAAGGTTGGCCTAGGAAAGTGAAACAGATTTGATTGCTGTAACGTACCATATGCTACATACACACACACATCTACATACACACCTAGATACTACACACCAGGAGCCTAAACTGGCTCGACGGGCTTTGCTCTCCTGAGTGGTGGGATGTTTTTTTTGTCTAAAGGTGTGTGTGTGTGTGTCAGGGTTTCCGTTTGTCCGGGAAGATTTCGATTTACCGGACAAACGTGATATATTCCGGTCATCATATTAAAATATAATATAGCTGTTTGTCGCGGTGATTACTGTTGTGTAGCGGCCTATATATGCCATTTAATGTCTATTTCTCATCCGATACGATTAGATGCGAGCTATATAATATATAATAATATAACATGATTCGCATGCGCGCTATGCCATTATGTCCAGCGCTGAACGGGCGCCTCACTGGGAACTGAACAGACAGCATCGATCAATGAACGGACTCCACATTACGTTAACTGAAGTTTGTTAAATTGTTTGGGATTAATGTGAGTTTTCTATTTTCTCTTTCCAGTTTTACCCTTTTTTTATCAATAAAACAACGTCATTTCTATAACCAGGGGGGTGTTCCATCAACGTCGCTAAAGGAAAATCTAGGCTTATTTCGTTAAGTCTCGCGAGACTCTTAAAAAGATCCAGGCATATCTTGATAGATCTCGCGAGACTTGTCAAAATAAGCCTAGATTTTCCTTTAGCGACGTTGATGGAATACCCCCCAGGTCTCGCTGGTTGGGAAGGCATTTCGTTTAGCTGCCTGTCAAATCATACTTAATCGGACTCGGGAGTATGACAATGAGGAGAACATAACTGTTTATTGAGAAACAATTGATAGGCAGGCTGGGATACGTATATAAAGAAATACCACAATGTCTAGATGTATAACATTTTATTGAACAGTGCAAGCATGTAGGCTTCTGGCGTGACACGGCTAGCCTAATTTCCGTTCATATGCCTTTTATCAGATAAAATAAAATAGAATAAAACTCTTTGAAAATAAATAGGCTTTAAATTAACTTGCAATGCGTATAGGCTAATTTCCGTTCGATGTTACAGCCGGCCTATGCCTTTTCTCAGATAGATAGGGGATAGCCCTGTAAGCTCATACGGGTCTGTATGTCGTCCTGAAGACCGGCTGTTAGATCATATCGCTGAAGTTTGTCTCCATCTTAGTGTAAATGTTGTCCGTTTCGTTTGTTATCCTTGTTATTGTGCGATAAAGTTAAGGCGCTCCGCTTCGGGCCACCATTTTCAGCTGAGCACCAAACACACACACACGCTCATACACACACAACACTGCCCGAGAGAGAAGGACCCGCCCCCTTTAGTTAGCCTGTATATCGCTACGAATTGTATTCAAATTGTGCTTAGAGGGAATTATTTTCACCGGACATTATGTCCGACGAGTTTTCAATTTGTCGGACTTCAACAAATTTTACCGGACAAAGACCGGTAATTACCGGTTAACGGAAACCCTGGTGTGTGTGTGTGTGTATATGACTCATGAGTGTTTGCTTATGTTTCTACATTCTCTAGATGACACCTGTCAGAGATCAACATGACCGCCCCCCGTCCTCGACATCAAACCCTCCATCCCAGACTACGACTCCCCACACAGCAGACAGGACATGGACACAGACGCTGGTGAATGTGAAGACCTGGCCCAACCTGAAGTCACCAACGTGTCAGCAGATCATGTCACCAGTGCCGTGAGCATGCGTACCAACTCAGTGGTCTTTCCTCCTCCAGAGATGCCCAGTGTGAGGCTGAGAGAGGGGACATGCGTCATAACCCAGACCATAGGACACTCCTGCCAAAAGACAAATCCAAGGTCCACATCCTCAGCACAGACGACACCTCCCGCTCCTCCGCCCCCGAGCCCCCCAGGCCCCTCCACTCTGACCAAAGACCTCCACACAGTCCTGGGGGAGCTCAAGGCCTATGTCAGCCAGGGAGATAGCCTGCCCCTCACCCAGGCAAGCTCCCTTGGAAAGTCCCAGGCTTCAGACGGGCCTAAGATGAAACCCTCAGATCCTACGGATGATACTACCGCTCCTTGCTATGGGGAGGAGGCCTACAGCACCATCGCTGGCTGGATCAGGGACCCCCCCAGCGGCCAGTCTGGAGGTGCGCTTCACCCCCAATGCTGAGAAGGAGCTGGAGGAGTTCCTGTCCCCAGACACTGAAGGTAAGCTTCTGGAATTACTGGTTTTATATGATACAACAGCATAATAGTTCATCATTGGGACTGTACCGAGTGAAGTGTCAAAGAAGGTACTTGTGCTTTTAGTCCACAGGAGGGCGCCATTGTTACAGAAATGGCCAGTTCTCTCATAAATCGGGAGAATTACAGTCTTGCAGAATATGTCTTTTGATTTCACTGCATCTCATTGGGATTGTACCCAGGGGTCAAAGACGATTGTTGTGCTTTACTTCACTGTATCTCAGGCTTAGAATCACAGAGAACATGCAGTCAAATGAGTTGCAGTACAAAAAACAATAGAGAATGTCTATTGTTTTTTGTTCTGTTATGTGTGTATAGATATATATATATATATATATATATATATATATATATATATATATAGTAAATATTTGATGTATTTTGGTGTTTCTTGTCTCAGTGAACACTTGTGTATGTGGCTTTTGTAGTCCACTAAATCTAGAACTACAATTTCCTTGATGTCTAGCATATGATGTCTAGCAATATGAAATATTTGACACAGGTGTTGTGCATTGGCTGATCAAGTGATGCTGTTTGAACTCTTTGTACTGCACTTAGTACTTTGTACTAACTGCATTCACGCCTGTAGAAGGTCTATGAGAGAAAGCTTGCAATAAAATAATGATCTTTACACAGATTTGAGTGTGCGGATGCTGCTTTTTTCCACTCTTTTTGATACTCTACAGTGGTATTTTCTACTATTTTGAAATGAGTTGCAGTAAAAAGCAGTTAAATTATTGAGAGTAGTTTCATGTTGGTGTGGTTCCATAATATGTTATGTTAACGTCCTCCAGAAGCCCCCGGGTGTGAGAGGAGACCCAGGTTCTGGTTCCTGCAGGGTCCGGAGGAGGCTGCTGTCAGCTGACCCCAGGTCAGAAGCCCTCGTCATCCGATCCCATCTCTCTGTTTCATAGCGTCACCTTGGACACACCCATGAACAGTAAGTTCATGTCAGACATTGATTTGCACTTCCTGGAAACCTCTGGACTATGGCTGTGTTCGGAATGGTATACTAGCATACTGCATACTAGCATACTCAATGAGTATATACTGCATACTGCCTACTAAATTCATAATAAGTATGTGAAAACCCGCTGACCATTTACACACTATGCATACTGCCTCCCAGAATGCATTTCGCCTGGAGCGGCGAATTTAAACCTCCATTTTAAACCTCCATTAGCTAAAATATGTAATTTTGACTTTACAAGTGTTAACATGTTATTTTATGAAGTTTTAATATGTTTTCAGGCGAGAAAGTAACCACATATATTCCCAAAATGTGTCCAGTTTACCAAAATAACCAGTTTATATATCTGATCTGACGATTTTTTGCGTCTTCTGTTTGCTAGCTGCGTTCGTAAATTCGCCCTGGAAATATGATCAGCACTCATGGAATGCCTCTTGTCCAATCAAATTACCTGGTCCCTTTATGACGTTGCACCCAGTGTGCGCTCCGGCGCTCTCAGAGCGATTTTAACTTCTCCCTTTATCCAGGACACCTTGTGCATTGCAGGCACGTGCCGTGAGCTTTTAGATTGGGTAAGCATAAGATATAGAAATACACATAATTACACATACACGCTATCAGTGAACGCAGTTTCAAGGAAATGCAATGTTGATGCCCTAGAACCCGCTAATAAACTGTAGTGTCACTTTGTGATCAGATTACCAAAAACAAAACAAAAAGTTGCCAGTTTCGACTATATCAGGGGTGCTCATTGTTCAATCTTTTTTGAACCAAGATCTTTTCAAGTAGCCAGCCTGCTGAAATCTACAAGTCCAGTTTCAACATCGCAAACGCACACACGCACAACACAGACACACACCGTTTCCATCCTCCATAGTAAACTCACAACACACTTTCTTTTCACACTTTGTCACACAGGCACTTGACATCACATCACAAACCCTCCCTCTCTATCTCTCTCAAACACTTTTGGTCCAGAACCAATGTCACGGACAGCGACATTAAGCCTATCTCAGCGATTGATTAAGCAGCTCTCTCTCCAAACACAATGACACAGGCCTACATTCAAAGGTATAAGCAGAGGAAGTCTTAAATAAGAAGCCATAACCAGCAGCACAGCAGTACTCAAACCATATAAACAAGCACAGATCGCCACCAGCCTCGCGAATCATATAAATCATATAAACCGCTCATACCAGGCTCGCTGGAACCCCCTAGCGACTCTCCCTTTCTGGGTGTGAAGATCGGTGAGCGGTGGCTTCGGGCGGCATTTAGCCAGTAGTTCTGTTTTTCCAGTCCAGTCCAGTCTACGAAATCCCTTTAGGTCGCTGACAGTAATGTCCATATTCACAAAATCAAGCAAGTTATCCTTATTGATTATTATTATTTAGATCGTTTGAGCTAGCTAGCTAGTTTAATAATAAGCTATTCTGCCGGGCGAGAAGTGAAATGTTAAGTGAACTTGAAAGTGATAGCCAATCAGTAGCTCTTATCGGAATTAAAGAACTACTGATTGGCTGTAAGCATGCTTACCCTGGCCACATTAAACAGCGGGCTGAGGCATCGGAAAAAAAAAATAAAGACATTTTCACGCATTCGAATGTACGCGAGGGAAAGCAGAGAGAGAAGTGCTTATAATGTAACGCAATGCAAGCAGCCCAGCTAGCAATTTTTGGTTCTAAAAATGTTCAAAGAATGTTACCTAGAACCTTCTCGTAATGTTTTCAGCAGGAAGTTTTCTTTAAGTTCCCAGAATGTTCTAGGATAACGTTCTCTAAAAACATTTTTAAAATGTTGTGTGATAACCTTCTTAAAATGTTAAGTGACAACATTGCTAGAACATTATGCCCTAATGTTCTTGAAAACGTTTTCAGTGGGAAGTTCCCAGAATGTTTTAGGATAATGTTCGGTAATAACCTTCTTAAAATGTGAGTTGACAATATTGCTAGAACATTACACCTTATGTTCTCAAAACATTTTCAGCTTAAGTTTTTTGTTTGTTCCCAGAATGTTTTAGGATAACGTGTGTTACGTTTTGGAATAATGTTCTAAATGTAGAGTGGTGTTGGACCCATGTGCGGTGCGACTCAGAGGAATTGAGGTCGAGACATGAATAAAATAAAGTTCTCTTTACTGAGATGAATACACTGAATATCTATAGGACCGTGATACAGAACCACAGAAAAATAAAGGAGAGCAAACAAGGCTCTGCGTAGCCAGTCGATAACTAATAACAAAAACAAAACACTTGTGAGTAGCGAAAACAAAAGATGAGCAAACAAGGCTCCGTTTACTAAAAGCAAACTTCACTTAAACACAAACAAATCAAAACACACATATAGTCAATAATACCTGGAAGTAGCGACAGGTAAGGTAAAGTCCTCCAGGACCGAAAGGACAGGGACAAGTATCATGCACAATATTCTTAAGGGAAAGACGAGGGTTCACAAGACGCTAACAAGTACGAACAACTGACAAGGGAACAGGGAAATGGGACACACCTAAATACACATACAAACACTCACAGGTGACAATAATCACGTAATTAGTCCAGGGCTGGAGTGATGCTGCTCTTCAACCAGCAGAGGCATCGGGGAGTCGTCCTCGCTGACCCCCCTCGTAACAAACGTGCTCTAAAAACCATTCTAAAAACGTTTGCTTATAACCTTCTTAAAATGTTTACTGAAAACCCTGTTAAAACATTATGCCCAAACATTCTTAAAATGTTTTTAGCTAAACGTATTAACACATGTAAAAGTTTGATAACATCAATATTCAAGTCTTTCAACATAATGTATCATTATTTATTAACATTAACAACAGAGGTGAGACAGGGAGAGGCAGCCACAGCTTCATTTGAGAATGTTTTTAAAAAGCAAAACATTTTAACTGTACATTTTACTGTACATACTGAAAACATGGAAGTCAGAACCTATCATCACTGCAACAGTACATATCTCTGACAGTACATATCCTCATGACAAACAGGCATTCCCAAAGTGTTGATTGCTTGATTTAGTCCTCGAACAGTGTGGGGCTTCTGCTCCCCTCAAGTCCTGCTGCTGCACCTGGACACATTCCAGGTAAAATCTGAACGTTCACCAATTTGTCGATTTGGACGGTGGATAAAAGTAAATTTTGCGCCCAGCTTCCTAGCAATTTCTGACAACACACACGCTCGACGTTATTCACATTAACGGTTAGTTTGTGGTCAAGAAAGTAAATGTATCCATACAAAGTACTGTTAATCAATTAAAAACAGTTATTGTAACCTTACCGTTTAATCCACAGTGTCCCGTTCCCTTGTGCTGTCTTCAACTAAAACGGTCTACCTGTGCCCGACCACTGAACATCTCAGTCAGGCGTGAAATCTAATCAGAGTCGTTTGATTGGTCTGCCACGTCCTCAGCCTCCTCGATTATTGGTGCAAGTCTGAAACTTGAATTTTTAATAACATCCCAAAAACATTTTAAGAATGTTTGGGCATAATGTTTTAACAGGGTTTTCAGTAAACATTTTAAGAAGGTTATAAGCAAACGTTTTTAGAATGTTTTTTAGAGCACGTTATCCTAAAACATTCTGGGAACAAACAAAAAACTTAAGCTGAAAATGTTTTGAGAACATAAGGTGTAATGTTCTAGCAATATTGTCAACTCACATTTTAAGAAGGTTATTACCAAACATTTGTAGAATGTTTTTTGAGAACATTATCCTAAAACATTCTGGGAACTTAAAGAAAACTTCCCGCTGAAAACATTTTCAAGAACATTAGGGCATAATGTTCTAGCAATGTTGTCACTTAACATTTTAAGAAGGTTATCACACAACATTTAAAAAATGTTTTTAGAGAACATTATCCTAGAACATTCTGGGAACTTAAAGAAAACTTCCCGCTGAAAACATTTTCAAGAACATTAGGGCATAATGTTCTAGCAATGTTGTCACTTAACATTTTAAGAAGGTTATCACACAACATTTTAAAAATGTTTTTAGAGAACATTATCCTAGAACATTCTGGGAACTTAAAGAAAACTTCCTGCTGAAAACATTACGATAACATTCTAGGTAACATTCTTTGAACATTTCTTAGAAAAAAAATTTGCTAGCTGGGAATGTTCTTCCTTTGTTATTGTGTAACATTGTGGGAACATTTTATAAAAGAACATTCTATAATCTGTTACCTAAACAATGTCCCCAAAACATCCTTGGAATGTTGCAGGTAAAATGTTCTTCCTTTGTTTACATATCACATTACAGGAACATTCTAGAAAAAACGTTTTGTGATCTGAGGCATCAATAACATCCTGAAAACATTATCGAATGTTGCTTTGAAAATGTCCTTCCTTTGTTATCATCAGGGGCGGCGCTAGGGGGTGGCTACTTGGGCTCAAGCCCCGGATGTTTTCTGAAAAGCCCCGAATGTTTTACTTTTCAAAAAAAAAAAAAAACTCTCGTGAGTATAGTGCAGTACCGGAGTCCAACAGAGAGGCAGCAGCTGCGCGACATTAGCCTGCGTACTGCGTCGCCTGCCCTGCCCTGAAGAAGTGATCTCAATCAGTGCCTGACTTGCAAAATTGTAAGGATGGAAGCGCCAAGAACTGTTGCAGCAGCAGTTTCAGCAGCTGACAACAATGACATCACCAGCAGTGATGACATAGATGATGTTTCAGGTTTGTGAATCTTATTAGAAAGGTGACTGACTCACTGACACTACTTTTCCGGTTTGCTAATGCTAGCTGGCTATCATAACATAACGTTATGTTATAATGAAAATGAAACATAGCACGGTACTGTTACGGTACATGGTAAGAAATCAAACAAAGGATAATACTTGTACAAATAAAGTGAATAACAGGCTGATAGTCTTTGATATCTGCACTCTGGTTGATTGAGTAACAAGTGAAAAATAATGATGTAACGTTAATGTTACAGCTAGTAAACATGGAGTTTTCGGCAAAAAAAAAAAGCTATTTTTTCCGGCGCGCTCCGAGCGCACATTATATTCTCCCTCTGGGCTAAGCCCCGGATCTCCTACAATCCTAAATCCGCCTCTGGTTATCATGTAACATTGTGGGAACATTTTATAAAAGAACATTTTATAATCTGTTACCTAAACAATGTCCCCAAAACATCCTTGGAATGTTGCAGGTAAAACGTTCTTCCTTTGTTTACATATCACATTACAGGAACATTCTAGAAAAAACGTTTTGTGATCTGAGGCATCAATAACATCCTGAAAACATTATCCGAATGTTCCTGTTACGGCTGGGCCTTCACACACGCCCTCCCCCGCCCCCACAGCTCGAGCACCCGCCCCCACAACTCGAGCACAGCGTGCTCTCCGCCGCAGCTGAGGCTTGTCCCCCTAATTAGATCTTCAGCCAAACCTGCACACCTGTCTCCACTCCCAATCAACCCTCTGTCTACATCTACCCTGGATTTCTACTCACTCATCGTCAGTTCTTCCCTAAGAATGACCTGGCAAGTATCCTCTGTGACTAGTCGTGAACTTTGCTCTCGTGCCTAACTTTGTGATTCGTTTATATCTTATGTACTGGCCTACCGTGGAGACTTACCCTGTTTTTCTGTTCCTCCACAGCCCACGCCAACCACTACCGCCAGCCCGCCAGGTTGAAACCCCCGGACTCATCCTTTCAGTTTTTCCACTGTAAATAAATACCCTACGGGGCTTCACAGTATTCTGCCTCCGTTGTCGTGTCCTTGAGCCCCCTCACCACCGTGGCTTAACAGTTGCTTTGAAAATGTCCATTCTTTGTTATCATGTAACATTGTGGGAACATTTTATAAAAGAACATTCTATAATCTGTTACCTAAACAATGTCCCCAAAACATCCTCAGAATGTTGCACCTAAAACGTTCTTACTTTGTTAACATTTAACGTTATAGGAACATTATTTGAAATGGTAAACATCATTAAAATGCTCTTTGAACATTAGATGAAAACGTTTTCTTTAAAACATTAGCAGAACTTGTAGGGAATGTTAGCCAATGTTGTGGGAACATTCCCTGCTAGCTGGGAGAGTAGGAAGTGCTTACTCCTGCAGGTGGCGCTAAAAATGCAACGTCAAAATGAATGACTCCTGCTGCCCCGGGACCTAAAATACGACTCTTTTAATGAAAACAAACAAACGGTTACATGCACTTTTATTGTAATATTTTCAAGGTCCTTTTTTTTTTTTTTTTCGTTGGGTAAGCACTGCTTACTCTGCTTATATGGACGACACGTCCTTGGTGCATAGTCTACCCACAAATAGAGTGCTTATATAATAAAGTTCCATGAACAAGAGTGCTCCAGGCAGAGGCACGAGGGGCCGTATCCGTAAGCCCCCCCCCGAAAGCATCTGAAAAGATGTTAACAAACAGTGACGATGGGTGCGGGGAGCAAGACGAGTCTGAGCTGTTGACGATAGTGGGAGGGAGGAAGAGGGCGCTTTTAGAGGGGAAACTAAAGCGCAAATCAAAGCAGCAGAACGCGGAGGGAAAGAAGAAATGAAATTAAAAATGGCAGTAAACATATTTATCCTCCTACACTTGTTTTCAATGGTCACGCTTTCCTCCATAAACATCAATGGGCTCAACAATATGGAGAAGCTGGAGGAGGTGCTGGTGACTTTCACGTCTGATGTTCTGGTACTGCAGGAGACAAAGTGGACAGACACAAAAATGACAGAAATCAAGGGGAAATGGAGGGGAATGCTGTTTACAAATAATGGGACAAATAAATCATGTGGGGTAGCGATATTAATTAAAGAGAATAGGGTAGAGAATGTAAGAGAGGTTTTGAATGATGGGAAGGGTAGGGTAACAGGGATAGAATTTAATATAAATAATGTTATGTTTAGATTAATTAATGTGTATGCACCAAATAGAGAGGTTGAAAAGAGTTATTCTTTTGTAGAACTGGGCTTGCACTGCACAGGGAATTGTATTTTGGTGGGTGACTTTAATGTATTTTGCACTAAGATGGATGTTTATAGAGTAGATAGTTTTAAGACAGATTCAGCTAGGAGAGGGTTATTAGAAATGATAGAGCAGAGAAATTTAATAGATGTATGGAGAGTTAGGAACACAAGTAAGAGAGAGTTTTCGAGAAGACAGGTAGTTAGTGGGGTTTTGAAGCAGAGTAGAATAGATTTATGTTTAGTGTCACAGGGGATAGAAAAGGAAATAGGGGATATACAACACAAATTCACGGGGTACAGCGATCACGCAGCAATCACTTTTCACTTAGGGGGTAGGCACACAGGGAAAGGGGGAGGTGTGTGGTGTTTGAACACGAGGGTATTAGGGGAAAGTGAGTATATTAGGGATATGGTGAATGAGCATATTAGTGAGCGAATGAAGTGTGGAATGTATGAAGAGAATGTGTGTGAATGGTGGGAGTGTGTTAAGAGACAGGTAAAACAATTAAGCATTAGTTATTGTAGAAAACGAGGTCAGGATAGAAAGAGAAAAGAAAGTGTATTGAGAGGGAGGATGGATGAGGAACTAAAAGAAATAGACAGGGACCCAGATAGAAGCGTAGGGAAATACATGGAGATTAGGGGGGAATTAGAAGCGTATGAAAAGGAGAAGTGTAGAGGGGCTATAGTTAGGAGTAGGGCACAGTATACAGTAGAAGGGGAGAAATGCACAGCGTTCTTTTTAGGGTTAGAGAAGCAGAAGCAGGGGAAAACATACATAGAAGAGATAGAGAATGAGAAAGGGGAGATAGTGAAGGACTATGTAGGGGTTTTGGAGACAGTGCAGGAGTATTATGAGAATTTATTCAAAAAAGGTAGTGTAGACAGTGTAGGAGAAGTTTTAGGGACAGTTGAGCATAGGTTAGCAGATAGTGACAGGGAAGGGTGTGATAGGGATTTATCAGAGGGGGAGGTCACCTTAGCCATTCAGAGCTCAAATAATGACAAAAGCCCGGGCTCTGATGGCTTACCAGGTGAATTCTACAAGTGTTTTAGTGCAGTGCTTAGTAAGATTTTGTTGAGGGTTTATAAGGAAATGGAAAGGGTAGAGAAGGTTAGTGAGTCGATGGCAACAGGGTTAATTACTTTATTATACAAGAAGGGTAGTAAGTTACAGTTAGGGAATTACAGAGGGATTAGTTTATTGAATACAGATTACAAAGTGTTAGCGAAGATTTTAGCCAATAGGATTAAGTCAGTAGTAGGGTCCATAGTGTCATCGACTCAGGCGTATAGCATACCAGGGAGAGATATAGCGGATACAATAGGGTCAGTCAGGGATACAGTGAAACACATGAAGGAAGAGGGAGGGATAGTGTTGAGTGTAGATTTCAATAAAGCTTTTGATAGAGTAGAGCATGAGTTTATGTTTAGGACGTTAGAGAAGTTTGGTTTTGGGGAGAGGATAGTTCAGTGGATTAGGTTACTGTATAGTTGTGCAAAGAGTAGGGTAAAGTGTAGTGGAGTTTTGACAGATAGTTTTAGTTTAGAAAGATCAGTTAGGCAGGGTTGTCCGTTGTCCAGTCTGCTGTATAGCATTACAGCAGAGCCACTGGCGACGTTGTTAAAATCAGACAAACACATTCAGGGTATACATATTCCAGGGGGTGGGAGGAGTTTAATACATCAGTATGCAGACGACACAAACATAACAGTTAGGGATGTAGACAGTGTGAAGAGAGTAGTCAAGTTATTAGAAGTATATGGGAAAGCATCAGGGGCTAAAATGAATGTAGAGAAGTCAGAAATACTGTGTGTAGGGAGTGTAGACATGAGTGAATGCGATTTACCTTTGAAAGTGGCAAATGGAATGATAAAAGTGCTAGGAGTGAATGTGGGTGTGAATGAAAAAGAAGCAAGGGATGTAACATGGACAGGGATTTTGAACAGGGTGAAACATACACTGAATTCATGGAGAAGGAGAAAACTGAAACTAAGGGGGAAGGTGACGGTAATAAACTGCCTGATCCTATCCAAGGTGAACCATGTGTTGAGTGCACTAGATTTACCTTTGTGGGTCACGAAAGAATTGAATGGGGTGATAAATAGTTTTTTGTGGGATAGCAAGCAGGCACTAATTAGGCACAGGGTGTTAATAAATAGTTATAAGAATGGGGGGTTAAAATTGATAGATATAGAGGTGAAGAAAAGGGCACTTAGGGTCAAAATTGTGAAAAAGTTTTTGTATGGTAGGGATGAATATTGTTGGATGGGTTTCTTTGAGGATTATTTGCACAGATATGGAGGGTGTGGTGTGAATAGTCTTTTAATGTTTTTTAATAAACCACGGTATGAGGGAATGTCACTGTTTTATAGAGAGGTGTTTGAGGCATGGGGGAAATATTTAGAGCAGGTAAGGTACAAGTGTGTAGGGAAAGATGAGGTTTTAAATCAGCCCATCTTTTTTAACCCCAAGATAAAGTACAATAGCAAGATGATAGTTAGTAAGCACTTTGAACAGGCAGGGTTTAGACAGGTAAAACATTTAGTGTCAGAGAACAATTTCAAAACAGAGCAGGAGATAGTGCAGGGAATAAGGGCAGTGAATAGGGATATAAGAATAGGTGGGATTGCAGGAGTGTATAATAGAATTAGGGACAGTATAAGTAGGGAATGGAAAACTTTAATGTTAGGACAGGGAGAGGCAGGTGAGGAAAAAAAGGATGGTAGAATTACGGGTAGAAAGGAAAGGTTTAGAGGTCAAGTTTGAGGATGTGAAAACAAAAGGGATATACATGGATTTACTGGGTGATGGGTTGGTGAGGCCAGCGTCAGAGAAGGTGTGGGAAAGGGTTTTTGAAGGTTTTGATGTGGGAAAGGTATGGGCAAATTTGGGTGTGAAATATAATAGCGTAGAATGTGAGCACAATGATTTTAAGATTAGGCACAATAGGGTTTACACAAATGTCGTATTGCACCAAATGGATAGGAATGTAGGTAGGGTATGTGATGTATGTAAAGGGAGGGATTAACATTTTGACCACTTTTTTGTTGAATGTCCAAGTTTGTCTGTCTTATTTGTGAAAGTAAAGGGGTTGTTAAGTGTACACTGTGGGGTTACCGTCATGAATGAGATTGAATGAAAGGAATTGTTATTGTTTGGGGTGGTGGGAAAAAAGAAAGAAGTGAACGTAGATTTGGTTAATTTTTTGTTGAGTCACGTAAGGTATGCAATTGTATGTAGGAGGAATGTAGCACATTATGAGGGGAAAGTTACCAGGGTGTGGGATTTGTTTGTGTCACTATTTAAAAAGGATGTTAGGTTAGTGCACACACTGGGGAAAGTAGATTTTTGTAAACACTTTGTCAATAATAGCACTTTGGTGACTATTACAGGATCAGGGATGTTAGGTTTTAATATAGAGGATTAGTATCTGTGTTTGGTTTTGAGTCAGTGTTTATGTTTGTTTTATGTTTTCTCTGAGTTGACCAAGGGCTGCCAGGCATAAATAAGACCTGGTATGCTACTTGGTCTCATGTTGGTTTGTCTATTCTGTTTTAGGTTTAGGGTTTAGGGTTAGGCTTAGGGTTGTGTCTGTCCCACTTTTTGCGCTGTCTGTCATATATATGTGTCATATCCTTTGCTTTATCATTCTTTATTGTTTTATCATTTCTTTATTTGTTGTAGCATTCTTTATTGTGTCTTTGTTTGGATTATTTTGCATATGGTTTATTTGTTATGTTGACGTTATGATTTTTCTGAGTTGACCAAGGGCTGCCAGGCATAGATAAGACCTGGTATGCTACTTGGTCTTTTTTGTTGTCGTCTTTTGTCTATTCTATGTCTGTCCCACATTCTCTGTTGTGCTGTCTGTCATGTCTCACTGTGTTATTTACGTATCGTATCCATGGGCGTCAGCAGCTTTTTGAATGTGGGGGGGACACTTATTTTTCGGGGGGTCTGGGGGTCCTCCCCCCGAAATTTTTTAAATAGTAGATTCAATTTCCTGCATTCTGGTGCGTTTTACACCCAAAATAATCTCCCTCTTTCTTTGTTTTTCCTTGGAGCTGGCATGGTCTGCAATTACTGACTACTATTATGTTTTGGTTTAACTCACAGAGGCCTGACACTGACACGTGGCACTTTTTAGGTACTTTATTAAATATGAAGATTCAAAAAGAATCAAAGAGTGAATTAGAAAAGAATGAGGTAACTTTGAGTCAACAAATTGAATAAAAAGTTATGAGGAAACATAAAATATGTACCTAGGCTACTCAGAGCCTATTACAATCAAACTTAGCCCTCTTCAGTGCATTGCAGAACATACAACTATAACAAACAAAACAAATCAAAGAGTGAATTAGAGCTGTCTCCACTGCCCCTGCCTGCTGCCCCTGCCTCTGACTCACTCTCACTCTCAACCACCTATATCAGGAGAAATGGGGATGCATTGAGCACTTGTTCATATTGTTTTTCTCTAATAGAACATTTGACATAGAAATACAATCATCAATACAAAAAATACAATCACAAGCATTTTAGAAATAGAAAAATAAATGGAACAGGTGTTTTCTTCTTATTTTTTAACCCTAGCTCAAGCAATCAGATGCAAAATTGATTCTTTGGGTGGGTGCAATGGCCAAATTAAATAGTGCAAATGCTCAGGGCAATGAACACGGGCAGGAGATGCAATAATGACAGGACAGGTAAGCACTGTGAGGTGTTTGTCGCCATTCTGTGCTTTTGATGACATTTCGCCTGTGTCTGTTCTGCATTTAAACATGTCTAACCGCACTAGTAATGCCTAACAAAACTGCTAGTGCCATATAGCTGATCTAGCTCGTATTTGGTTGCTAGTAGGCTATGCTAATTCTATTGCTAATACAGAGAATGTCTCATAAGGTGCTAACATTCTTATCAGAAAAGCTGGCTGTGTTTGACCTTGGGAGAACGCAATGTTGCTGTTTGGCCACTCACGGGAAAACTTGGATGACTTTGACTTACTTTTCTCTTCTTAGAAAAAAAAATCCTTATATCCATCTTGGTGGATGATCTAAATCGTCTTGCCTCAGTCTGAATGTTTTGAATCTGCGTGCGTGTCTGATGCTGCGTGCCGTTAAAAACAGAAGTAAAACGCGGAGTGGATTTCTGGATATGGGCAATCCCCTACTTATAAAGTGGAACGGATTTGATTGTGAAGCAATGAAAATAACGCTGACCAGTCATGCAACATATTTTTGATGGCAAATGTGGGGGGGTCCAAACGACCTTGTTTCAAAGGTGGGGGGGACACGTCCCCCCCCAAATATATGGTGGTGATGCCCATGATCGTATCTGTATGTGTTTTGTGAATAATGTAAATAACCAACTGAACAAATTATCTGTGAAATGTATTTTTGAAGAAAAAAAATACGCCCGATCTCGTCCGACCTCGGAAGCTAAGCAGGGTTGGGCCGTGTTAGTACCTGGATGGGAGACCGCCTGGGAATACGCGGTACTGTAAGCTTTTCGTTCCTCCGCGTTACCGAGGAGAGGCGCGTGCAGCGGCCGAGGAGAGTGCACTCTTTCCGGATAGACATTTATGCATGCTCTCGGGGTTCGAAAAATAACTTCCCGGGGTGCCAGTGGGTTGGTTGATGGCTCAAAATGACCGTATAGCGATGGTGGAGTTAGCAAAGTAGTATTGTGTTTTTACCACCTTCCTAGCCGGTGTTATTCACGGACAAATACGGTGCCCGGGGCACACTCTTTGCAGGTTAATAACGTCGCTTTACCGGGGCTTACGGTGAAAATTCAAATGTGTCCGGACAGGGGAGAGGGGCGGGATCGTAAATCACTTTGAATGGAGTCGATTGGAGACCCCCATCGATGTTGACACTGCTCGGAGTGAATTTAAGCATTTGACGCATGTTGAACTCCCTGTTCATTGAGATTACTCCCGGTTCACTTCTCGGGGTGGCACCACGTTGGTTCAGTTCACTCACTCGACAGAAATATCGTAACATAATTACAACACGTTGTAAAATGATTTGGGGGGCCAACATCTTTAGCTAGCTCAAGTAACTAGCTTACTATATTGTTGTCTTAACAGTTGGTAAAATAACATGATTAAAATAAATATATATGAGCCCCGCGGTGGCGCAGCGGTCTAAGCATCAGCCTCTGGTGCAAAGCTGCCCACTGGGGACTGGGATCGAATCCATATTGAGCGGCCGCTCCCAAGGGGGGTATAGGACTATTTCCGGACAAGGATCCGTCGCGCAACACCGCCCCCGGGGTGCCGGAATAACGGTGTCGGGCTCGAGGAGCCAGACAGCTAGTCTGCCTGGCTTTCTCCTCTGGGCTGCCGGCCACGGGGTCGTGCGGCGGATCCTACGCAATAGGCAGGGGATAATTGGATACTAGGTTGGATACTAAATTGGGTGAAAAAGGGATAAAATCAGAATTAAAAAAATAAATTTATATATATATATATGTGTGGTGGCCTGGGAAAACCCGTCGGATGTCGCTGGCGTTCGTTCGTGGCAAAGAGCAAATATAGATGGAAATCGCGATTTTGGCGATTTTGATATTATGTGGTATTCTAGTACTTTGAACTCCATACTACATTATGGTGAATAAACATTTTAAGAAAACAAAAGAGAAAGTACTTATTTTGATGTTTTTGTGGCGGGTAGTTTGCTAGCGAAACAACATCACGTTGAACGTGTCTCATTCTCAGTTAAGCAACGCACGCACACATGAGCGAAAGGAGAGACGATACTTCCACCTGTGTTATTGCCAGTTTACTGATGCTCACAATAAGCATAAAGTAATAAAATCTTAACTAGAAGACACACAAATGGATCGGTCCCTCGCATACCGACGAGGCGAGCAGACTACCACCGCATCACAAGCAGACAAACGAGACCGGCCGATCTGCATAGGCTCCTCCCCCGACCCGGAGGAGAAAGGGGAGGATTTCTCCCCTTTCACTTTTTTTGACATGCTACATTAAAATGCTCATAACTTTTTAAAATAAAGGGCTATCTCAGTCATTCAACCAGTTATGAATAGCTGAGAACTTCTAATTTATGGAAATATAAAAAAATGAAAATGTCAAAATGCCACCATGTGAAGGGTTTTCCCAGGCCACCACACATATATATATATATATATATACGTATATATACGTATATATGAGCAATAACATATCGTGGGCAAGCACTACAACCAACTTGTCCGTCTGAAGCTACAATACTGGGATCATTCGTGATTGGGCTACAAACAGTCAAATACTAGGTGAACATGTGTGTAAGACACAAATAAACTTGGATTTCATGCATTTCAAGTGGCATATTTGTAATCATGACAATGTAGTCATGTCTAAGAATGCATTTCACCATGTTAATGTTAATTATTGTTAATACATGTTAATTCCCAGTATAGTGAAAATACCACCGCTCATCCGTGATCAGACTTAGCTGGGGTGCTGCAGCTGAACAGTATCAAATAGAGTGCAAAAAAGCAGCATCTGCACTCTCAAATATGTGCAAAAAACGATGTTTATTGCAAGCTTTCGGTCCCCAGGCTATCGGACAAACAAAAGCTGTATGACAAGTTTGTATGACGCAGTTTGACGAGGCTGAAAGCGCACAGGGTTGCCAGATGGGATTGACAATTTACAGCCTAAACTTTCTATAACCTCAAAATCAAGTAGCCCATTCGGCAGTAACCCGCCCCATCTGGCAACCCTGGACGCAACTCTGCAACCCTGGACGCGAAATGCATTTTGGGAAATAGGACCCGAGCTAGTGTCCATCGTAACTGACTTCAATTTTCACAGAAGTAACTGCTCGCCTACTAAGTTTCTCGCATACTCAAATCTCACATACTGTACAGTGTGAACGTACTACATACTCAAAATCTATGTCATATCTAGTATGAGTAGTATGCTAGTACGCTATTCCGAACACAGCCTATGTTGCTGAGTGAGTGTCTTTGCCCAGCATGCAGTTCTAATGGTCCTATGAAGTGTGTGTGTGTGTGTGTGCATATGTGTGTGTGCATATGTGTGTGTGCATATGTGTGTGTGTGTGTGTGCATATGTGTGTGTGTGTGTGTGTATGTGTGTGTGTGTGTGTGTGTGAGAGTGTGTGTGTGAGTGTGTGAGTGTGTGTGCTTGTACATGGAGTAGCTGTGGCTCTTCAGTAAGATGTTTGACTTGTAGACAGTCAATGAGATTCAGATGGGTTTAATTTCCTACAAAAAAGATATGTAACTTTACATGTACATGTTTACATGCCATTTAGCATACACCTTTATCCAAAGCGACTTACAACAAGTACATTTGTCTAAAGTAAGTGAATCATCTATATACATCAGCCATCATAAGGAAATAATCTATGGTAGGATCAGGGGCCATCGGCAGTCACAATGATAGAAGAAGGACGGATTACTTAAAAAAATTAAAATAATATTACAGTCAAGATGTCAATATGTAGCCTGAAGAGATGGGTCTTCAACCTACGGTGGAAGATGGGCAATGACTCTGTAGTCCTCCCTGTCATGATTAGATTAGATTGTCCCCCAGGGGAAATGTATTTTCACACCACTGTACAGTATACATCTATACATACAACACAGTATAACACAGACAACAACAGACAGTACTACACATGACAGATACACAAGTACACACACTCAGCGCAGTCTGTTATTTAAGGCCACAATGGCTGCGGGGATCAGGCTTTTGCCAAAGCGAGCCCTCTTGCACCGTAGTGTTCTGTACCTATGCCCGGATGGCAGTGAGTGAGTACAGATTGAGTGGGTGGGTGATGTCCTGTTCTATTGTGGTGGCGATGCGTGAGATGGCCCTGTTGTTTAGTGCTGTGAGGTTGGGTGTGGTGTGAGTCCAATATCCTGGCAGCAGTGACTCTGTAGTCCTTCCTGTCATGACTCTGTGCATTTGTTGTGAGCAGCTTGGTAGTGTAATGGCATGGACCATGCCCTATGTGCAGAAGGTAGCTGGTTGAAATGTCCATGCTACTGATCTTATTTTTTTTGCAGGTGCTTGCTGATGTAGATCAAAAAAGAAAAGTGATGTGAGTTTGTTGTGAGCTCAATTTACCTTTAAAGACTGTGAGATAAACGGTACAGTATGATATACAGAGGGATGTGAGATAAACGGTACAGTATGATATACTGAGGAATGCGTTGGGTTCTGTTCCCACAGTGTAACTACATCGTCCCTGCGACCTCGGTCATCGTCATCATCGTCTGCTTTCAACAAGACACCTACGTGTCTTCCACTAACCTGCCTGTGCTGGCTCTCCTGCTGCTCTTCTATGGGTGAGTGATACACAAGCTCACAATAACAACAACAGGGGAGGAGGGGGTGCTTGGTGGTGGGGGTGCCCCACCTATTCAATGTTAGAGGAAACACTGGCCCACAACACATCAGACAATTGCCCAAGGAAGAGCAGTTGAATTGATTATGATTGTTAACTGTGAAACTGTGTAGAGGAGGGAGACATGTTCTTCAACATCACCAGCACAGCCTACGTGGTAGGGATAGTTAGTTCGCTAGTTCGCTATCCTTTTGGATTAGGATCAGGGAAGAGGTGTGTTTTGATATTTGTGACACAGCCCAATGAAAAGGGCTACCTGTAGGCGAAATCATTTTTCTGTTTTTAACATGTGCTTAAACTACAGATTGTAAGCTTTCAAATGATGCATCATACATTGAAATCGGAAACAAATTGAAGACGACATGAGTATTTGAAAGTTGCTATACCGGAAATCACTAAGCACAGAAAATCCCCATCAAAGATAATGAATCCCCATCAAACAACAAGAAACGAAGTCATTGTGTTATAGATTACACTTATTTAATGAACGTAAAACTGTTCGGAAAAATAACGAGTGGGTATTTCACATCTTCGAGTTGAATGTTAGCTAAAAAAACGAAAATCTGAAAAAAAAAAAAAAAAACTTTAAAGACGAATTTGACGTCTTTCTCATTTCCGAGAGGTGTCCAGAAACACCAGGAGCAGTCACATTTTTGTTTGTTCTATGGTGGCCCACTTGCACGTCCCTGGGGGAGGACGTAACACTATAACTCTCACAACTTAGAATACATGTCACAATGAGTATGTGAGGTGCAAACGATATCAGATCATCGCTGTTTCAGCCAAATCCGGCGCCGTGTACCCTGTGAGGCGCCGGAGACCAGCAGCTATTACCGCTCTACGCTCTCAGTAGTAACACATGAACCTAAGCAGCGAGAGGTGAACATTGCTGACAAACCGGGTATTTTTTGCCACGAACGGTGTTCGTCTGAGAGGGGGGGGGGGGGGGTTGTACTGTTTGTTGGAATAAGAATCAGAATCGGTTCTTTTGTTGACTGCTCCAAGAAAGAGGAGAGATGTTTTCTATTGCACAAGTGGTATATGTATTGAAAGTTACACCTACAAAGCAGTGCTGCAGCAGCTGGACCCAACCCTGAGAGGAAAGGTGTTTCCTCTTCAGTTTACAATATATTATATACTTTTAGAAAACACAGAGTCCTTCCCCTTTTGGCCACTATGATGTAAGAGCTGAATGGTCTATTAAAATGTTCTAAAACTATTAATTGAGTGTTGTGTTTGACGTGAGAACTGAAAAAGGAGTATCCTGCTACACCTGGTAGGGTACAATACTGATAATGTGAATATTAAAACAGGAAAACTGATAAGATATGTAACATCATAGCTAAGCAGCTGGTGCTAGACGAATTGACAATAGGACCTTTGAAAAATATATATATCCTAACATGTTATCCTGATAGGTGGTGGTCGCCTCGTGCATACTACACAACCAAATCATATTCCATCTGCGACTATAGGACTATATTTGCATAGCAGCGGCAATTAAGGAGAGGCTGGAGGACGTTGACATCGGAGGACAGGCTCATTGTAAACCGAGTGTTTGATACCATTCCCCATTCACTTCCATGCATGACAATAAGTCGGTCCTCTGATTTCAACCGCATCCAGCCTCCCCTGGTGCGCATAATGCTACAACAGTGATTCGTTTGCAGGAAAAGTGCTATACATAAAATAAAAGTTATTATTATTATTATTATTATTATTATTCAGGAGAAACAGGCATATTGGACAAATTGGACAACAAGAATGTACATACATAAACAGATGTTCTGATTAATCATTAGCGGGTGAACGAGCACGGAGCATGCAGCCTTATGAACCACAACTGAGCGCCATCATTTCGCAAAATTGTCATCTATCCTTTAAGAGCGCTTGGGCCTTTTTTAAATCTAAAATTGTATATAATGTATGTGAAACGAATATCTCAGTCTACAAAGGTGGCGGCTATGGCTCCGGAGGCAAGCCCGGATTATCCATATATTGCATCGGGTGAACGCCCTGGGGCACCAGCCAATGGGGGGGCACCAAATTATTCGGACAATGAATAGACCTTTAAAATATTTTGGGCACATTTTTAAAATATAGGCTATATTTACTGGAAGACATCCACACAGGTACAAAACTAACGGTTATATTTAGGCTATCATGTATAAAAAGATAAATAATTGCGAGTTCGGTGTAAGTGCCCCCCCCCCAGTCACAGACAAGTGCGCGATGACGCAGTGCCGCCAAACTATCAACTATCAACGAAGAAATCAAAATGTACAGGCGACAACTGAGTGGCTCTGCCAAGCGAAAAATTAAGCAAGGCAAAGACTCCAGACATACGGCCACTCTTAAAAATGTCCCAACATAATTTTTTTATTTCACCTAGGCCTAAAATTAGCACCGAAGTTAACAGTGGGGGGGGGGCAGCAGAGCGAGCGAGGGAGCGAGCCCATTCACAGCCACACTGGAGCAAGTCTTGCTGAATGTGTAGTAAGCAGAGGTGTCAAAAGTATTCACATTCATTACTCAAGTAGAAGTATAGATACTATGGTTTAAAAATACTTCTGTAGAAGTTGAAGTATCAACTCAAGCTTTTTACTCAAGTAAAAGTATAAAAGTACTGGTTTCAAAACTACTTAAAGTATAAAAGTAAAAGTAATGTAAGGGGAAAAAAATGCCATTAAGGACAAAAGCTTAGGCCACGCCACAGGGGCCTATAGTGCACTACCCCACCTCCCCCGAAAAAAAACATTTTTCTAAAGGCCATAATGACTATTATGTTATTATTAAAATGTTAATGTTGAAAAATTTGGGATGCACTTGTTTCAGATGCATTTATGCCCATTGAAAATGAACACATTTTAGTACAATGCAAATACATTAAAGAACCATATATGTGTACTACTGAGCATTAACATGTGAACACGGAAGATATGATGACTAGTTGCCTAAGTATTGTAATGGTGCAAAAAGTCAAACGTCAAAAGTCAAACGTCAAAAGTAAAAAGTCAATAGCCTTTATTGGAACTGTGAGGGCAAAACCATACAAACCATAACAAAGTAGTGATTCAATATTTCCTGAAAAAAAACACACATACACACAATCTACATCAGCATCAGAGTTACCAATAAGCTTTGTTCAGCCGCAAAAGCAGCAGGTTCTCAAAGTTCTTTGAGCCAATGCATGCTCTTTTTGGCCTGAAGATCAGCCCTGCGACACTAAACAGTCTTTCACAGGCTGCTGAGGCAGGGAGTCCCGTATTAAGTTTGAGTGATAGCTGGCACACAGCTGGGAAGGTCTTCAGTACCTCTACTGTGTCTCCTGGGCACCCCAGGTACGCATCCAACTGCTGGGACGTTTCAAGAGGGCCGGTGTTCTTCAAGGAGGAAAATAAGTCCTCTTCCTCAGACGATTGGGAGCCCTCACTGAAGTGTTTCTCGGCCTGACAGTCCAAGTGGCTTCTGATATAGTGAAGGCCTGTGGAATAAAAAACAAAAATCATGACAATTTAGACTATATGGCAGTATTGTAACTGTGTATTGGATAGTGTTGTGTGTGTGTGTGTGTCATTAAATGTAATTTCAAACTAATTTCACTGTCTTCATAGAAATTACACATATTAAGCGGAAGTGAGACACTTACCAAGTTTGAGGATATTTTCGTCACTTGTCCAACAGGTCTTAAATTTGGGAACTAGAATGGCTGCGGCTATCAGTTCTGGATCTGCAAGCATCTCTCCAAAGCGTTTCTCAAGGCCTGAAAGAAGTGCAGCAATCAAAGGCTCACAGAACTTGGAGGCGACTTGAAGGTGCTGTAGCTTGGTCCTTAGCAGAGTTATGGTGGGGACCAACCATCCCATCTGCACACCGGTTTCTCCCTGAAGAACATCCAGTGCCTTTGCAACTGGGCTCATTGTCTTCGCATATTCTGCAAGAAATGCAAGTTCCACTGGAGTAAACCTGTACAAAGAAGAAGAGAAAAACACAACATGGAACATTAAGTCTACTTGATGTAGCACCTTCAACTGGAGGAACTGATCATTAAAAAGGAAAAATATTGTCATCTGAGACTTTTAGAAATTAAGTTGTGTTGCTACAAATCACATTCATAGTAAATATGGGGACTGCATATTGGCATAGTGCATACGTGTTCTACAGTATTCCAAGTATAAAACTGTGACTTAATCTATTGTTAATCACTTCATTAACTGTAAGGCAGAAAAACAAGCACTTACTTGGGTGTATCTAGTTCACTGCAGACAGCTGCAAGGGCTCCCTCGCCTTGTTCTCGTGTTATTCTCACTATTCTTTCTACGGCTGAGAAGAGTGAATTCCACCTTGTAGCAACAGGCCTTACGAGTTGGAGTTTGCAGTGGTCTTCAATTACTTCAGATGCGGTGGTTGATCTTGAACTTTTATTCCACAGGCTAGAGCATTTGGCAAATGTGGACCTTGACACGCGCTTGTACAGTGGGTTGACCTCTGCTTTTGAAGCATCAACTGTGGACACTAAATTGAGGAGGTGGCAGGCGCAGCGATGGTGCTTGGGTAGCTGGTATTCTAAGTAGTCATCTTCTTCCAACAGGGCTCCGGCATCAACAAATTCAACACCCTCAAGGCTTTCCTCTTCTTCATCGTTATCATCATTTTGGCCACCATCATCCTCTTCTCCATCACCCTCTCCTACAGGTTCAGCATTGTTGTTCTCGTCAGTCTGCCCATAAACTCTGAAGGCTTTCAGGAAGTTTGATCCGTTGTCAGTTGTAGTGCGAACGATCTTCTCTCTGACATTGAATTCTGTGTGAATATCATTTAGGGCACCAGCCAGGGCAGAAAAGGTATGTGACCCTTTAAGTTGCTTGCATGCCAGGGCAGCACAGGATCTCTGCATGGTCTGGGGGTTAAACCAGTGCGCAGTGACACCAATGAAACCGCGACGGTGTGCCGTCCAGCAGTCTGTTGTTGTTGCTATGAACTCAATTTCACTAAGGGCAGCTTTCAGTTTTCTTTTCATTTCAACAGAGGCCTTTGTGACTTTGTTAACAACAGTATTACGCGTCATGATATTTGTATTTGGCTGAAGATGTTGCACAAGCTCAATGAAGCCCTGTTGCTGAACAATGTGTGGTGGGTGCAAGCCTTGGACAATGAATTTGAGGACTACTTCATCCACACTTGCCTGGGACACTCTTCGAGCCTCCCACAGCTTGGTTTGTTTGGAGGGTGGGGTCAAAGAACCTTCAGTGGATGACTTCCTTTTGAGGGCTGTTGAAGAAAGTTGCGTGTACCTCTCTAGACGAGTGGGGTGTTTCTTCTGTGGAGAAAATGAATGCACAGGCACAGATTGAGATTCATATTATTTCTCTCAAACCACAAGCTGAGACTATCTAGGACTTCCGCTGTATTAAATGTCACGCTGGAAGTTCATGAATGGAGGTCAGACTACAAGTTAGGGAGCAGTTTCACTGGTCTATGCAATTATGTTGAGCAGACCAGAATATTGCCACTTAAAGCTGTTTTAGGACCACAAGCAGCTGCTGGCATGACTGAAAAGTAACATTATTGTTAATGGCACACACCGCGCACATTTCTTCTCCCGTGGGAACATAATTAACTCTTTACAGCAACAAACACGGTAAAACTCCGACCTCAACACATGAAGGATTACAAATGAAACATTGAATCATAGCCTACTGCTAGCAAGCAAACCATGGCATGTTCTTAGCCATAGCAAACATTGCAAATTTACCATTAGTACGTTACTAGGTTACTACAAAATGTCGACTGATAATAACAAACTTTCAGCTTACCTCAATATGCTTTTTCAAATTAGACGGTGAGTTTTTGAAGGCCATTAGCTCGTGGTACTTGGGTGCGCAGAGCTTGCAGCGCATTCGAAAGGAGTTGTTTTTGCATCCAACCATTTCAAAAAATTCTTCCAGGTACGGCCAGGGATGGAGAAGGGTTGGCTGATCTTCCTGGCTATCAACCTGGTTGATGCTGGTGCTTGGTTGGGACATTTCGCTGTTATTTTGAGTCTCTGGCACGGTCACGGACATCTTTGGCTACATACATCTGCTTTCCTTGCTGGAGTGTGATTTGTGTCATGTGTAGCAGATGGAATGCATCTCGTACAAACCAATAGGGTGTCGGAATGGTATAATGTTTATACTTCTCATCCAACCACAATCAAATTCACTCTATCCGGATGGCGCGACTTATCTGGATAGGTTTTTTTTGTGTGTGTTTTTTTTAACGATGAAAAGCTGTAATGAAAACAAGCTGAAATGAAATAGGAGTAACGAGGCTATTTTTAAAAATGTAAGGAGTAGAAAGTACAGATAATTGAGTAGAAGTAAAAATTCGGCTGAAAAATAATTACTCCAGTAAATTATAGATACCCAAAATGTCTACTTAAGTAAGGTAACAAAGTATTTGTACTTCGTTACTTGACACCTCTGGTAGTAAGAATGGTTCATGTCATGACCTGGGGTTAGACTTGTTGAATTGCCGGGGACAAAGTTACGACAACGCCAGTAACATGTCGGGTAAATATAACGGCCTCCAGGCGCATCTTAAAAAAGCAAACCCCCTGATTCATTACGTGCCCTGTGCTGGACATTCCCTTAATGTTGTCGGTGTAAACAGCATTAACACTAGGAAAGCCGTGAGGTGTTAAACAGCACCAGTGAGTACAAAAAAAAATCGACCTTTGCACTCGATCAAATTTCAGGACCCTCCTTTCATGACTTTTCCTAGATATGTGCGTTCTACCACCCAGCATCTTTACATTTTCAAAATCGAGTTAGTATAAAGCGATTTTGCAGTATTTCTGTGTGTGCCTGTGTATTTGCATTGGAATTCAGCTGACATCTTTTTCTCCAAGGCTGCAATTCTCTTTTATATCAGCAGAGGGAGCAAGGACACACACACACACAAGGGGACACACACAAGGGGCTTCAGTGGATAAGACTGATATTTGTAAACATATATAGGCTAAATAAAGCAATAGGGATACATAAGATATGTATATGTACAGACAGTTATGAAAATTATAAACTGTACAGTATGTCTCCCAATCCCTTCAGACGTTTGAAGTAGGATATTTATATGTTTACATAAGGTTTAGGAAAAGTTAGGGTATTTACAGCATAGTGAACTGGTTTATGATAGGAAAAGATAGGATATTTATATGTTTACAGGAAAAGTTATTCCTTATTTATAGCATAGCGTACAGCAAGTGTTTCTATAGTAGATTGTACGGTACTTGTTACTGTATAAATGACAATAAAGACCATTCATTCGTTCAACTAATAGTTTCTTGTGTCTTACAGGCAGCAGGCGATCATGTCATTGAATCAGACGCAGATGCTTCCGAATGCGACTGTGACACTGAGGACGCATGTGAAGCCACGAAAGAGAAGGGCCGAGACGGCACAGTGTGGACTGAGCAACCAGGCCGAACACAGCGCAACCCAGGCGCTCGGAGAGGCAGAGAACGACAGGCCAATATCATAAAGACAGCTCCAGGCCCGACTCGTTATGCCAAATCGACCATTACAAGTCCGTTGAGCAGTCTACTGTGTCTGATTGACACGGAAATGTGGCATCAGATTCTAAAGTACACTCAGGCAGAAGCTGACCGGAGTAATGCTGAGAAGTTCAATTTGACAATGGACGAACTAAAGGCATTCGTGGGTCTCCTTTACTTCAAAGGAGTTTATTATGCCAAGTCCGTGAGGATGGATGACTGCTGGTCATCACATCTTGGAGTCGATTTCTACAGGGACACAATGAGTCGCCAGAAGTTCCGAGATATCATGCGCTATCTACGCTTTGACGACAAGAACACACGAGCCGACCGCGTTCCGGTGGATAGATTTGCCATGATTTCAGAAATTTTTGATACATTTGTGAAAAACAGCATTGCATCATACACACCTGGTGACAACATCACCGTGGATGAACAGTTGTTCCCGACCAAAGCAAGATGTCGTTTCACACAATACATGGCCAATAAACCTGACAAATTTGGCATAAAGTTCTGGGTTGCAGCGGACGTCGACAGCAAATACATGTTGAACGCACATCCCTACCTAGGGAAAGATGCAAGCAGGTCGGCCGGTCAGCGGTTATCAGACAATGTTGTGCTGCGTCTGATGGAGCCGTTCGTGGGCAAAGGAAGAAATGTCACGACAGACAATTACTTCACCTCCTTGCCACTGGCAAACACCCTTTTGGCCCAACAAACCACAATTGTTGGCACAATTTATAAAATCAGACGGGAGTTTCCCCCATGTACACGGGCACAGACTGAAAGATTTTCCAGCAAGGTGCTGAGGGCTGGAGAAGCCACACTCACAGTTTATCAGGCGAAACCTAAAAAAAATGTTTGCCTCCTCAGCACACTGCATCAAACCGTTTATACTGATGATGGCCCAAAGAAACTGCCCGAAACGGTTGCCTACTACAACAGCAATAAGTGCGGTGTTGATGTTCTGGACCAGATGACGAGGAAATATACAGTAAAAGGAGGGACCCGCCGTTGGCCTGTAGCTGTGTTTTACAACATTTTGGACATGGCTGCAATTAATGCACACATTCTGTACAGCCAGTGCATGGGCATCAGTATAAGCAGGAAGCAATTCATTCATAAGCTAGCAGGGGAGCTGTGTGAGCCACTGGTAATGACAAGGCTTCCTTCTACACCAGCAGCGAGAAGGCGACTGCAACTCGACAGGCCACCTACACCCCCACAGGTGAAAAAAAAAAGTGTCAAGGCGCCAGGTGTCATGGGAACAAAGCGATCAAGATCTGCCAGTCGTGTGGAAGATTTGTCTGTGGTACATGCACACAGCCAGCAACGGTGTGCTGGAAGTGCTGACTGTTATATATGCTATATTTACGCAGACTGTCCTATATTTACACAGTGTGTGTCCCCTTTTTATTTGGAATAATTGACGTGAACATTGCAAGTAAATAAAAATGTTCCTTGAAATATCTGTCTCTCCGTGTTCGTCCGTAGTATGCCTGGATAATTTCCACTCATCTTCAAAAATTCCCAGAATATTCTGTTCTATGAATATGTAATCACAAGAAAGACCTTCTTCCTGCACACAAAATCTTCTTCCTATAGTCAGACCTGCTAGTCAGAGGCTATACGCGCTCCTGTGAGATCACTCAAGCCTCAAGTTTATTTGTCACTACATTACACTACATTACACTACAAGTGTACAGCCACATTATGCAATCAAAACAAAACGAACGAACCCCTGTGAGCAGTTGCAGGGGCTGGCTGACAATATTATGACTAAATAATATTGTATATAATAATATTGTTTATATATAAACCAATAACATTACATTACACTACAAGTGTACAGCCACATTATGCAAACAAAACAAAACGAACGAACCCCCGTGAGCCATGTGTAGCCTATGTACAGTTATGAATGATACACTGCACAGTATGTACCTATCAAGCTGTGTGGTATTACATAGGTACCGCAGCAAAGTAGTTCATCAACGAATATTATATAACAAACGGATATTTATAATATTGTATATAATGTATTTTTTGTATATCACTGTAGACCACATTGTAGTAGTAGCCAATTGCAGAGTGTATTAATTATTTTGTTTGTTTGAATCCTCACTGTGTTCATGTTGTGCAGTGAACAAACAATTGTTGGGTGAATAAACTGTCTCTTGCCGTGAAATGTGTACATCAAATAAAATGATGTCGGCGATGATTATGCCTGTACAGCGCTGTCAATTTTCAAATAATGCTATAGGCTATATATATTTATCTACCCTCCCTCCACCCCCACCCAGAGAGCTTTGGACTGTCTGGATATGAACACTTGAACACTTGATCTCTGCACTTTATATTTATATTAATTATGACTCTTGCTCTTAATATGAACACCAATATATATATAAAAAAGTAGAAAGTGAATAGGAGGTCGCCGGAGCGCTCAGTGTGGGCGCTGTCAGGTACAATTAGTAGTCTCCTAATCTCGCTACAGTTTGAGCGAGACTGTAACTGTCATTGTTTGAATGAATGAATGAATGGTCTTTATTGTCATTGACTGTCAGCCCCTAAAACTGCTGTAAGCTTGAGAGCCGTGTTTGAAACCCGCTTGGCTCCCCTTGGGAGGTGTGGGGGATGGAATCCTTTGTTTGGCTGATCTGCGACAATCATCGAGAATAAGATTACCATCCCCCATGCTTCAACCATTACATCAAGTGAATGGAACTGACTTTAGAAACGAGTTATTCTGGTTTATTTCCAAGACGCTGAATAGTTATGTTTCACATTTTTACTGCATATGCTCTTTGCAATTCAAATGTGTTCACAGCATTGTGCAAAAGAAAAATACAAACTTATTTACAACAAACATAAGAAACACCCTTTGGGTAGTGCTGTGCACAACTGTAAACAATATTGCAGTACTTATTGGACATACAACATACACAGTACTGTAAATTATTCATTCGCATCCAGACGTTCCTGTCTGTCTGGCCACATATTTTCATCAACATCACAGCGAATATCATCCCTGGCAATGCAGCGAGGAAAGTATCTCCTTGAGTGGCGAAACCACCCTCTGCAGGACTGTGCTGTGATGTCATCACATGCTGCATCCATGGCTGCTAGCAAGGCCATTTGGGTATGTGGATGCCGGTCATATACCTTCCACCTCCAGGCAGAGAAAAACTCCTCTATTGGATTCAGGAATGGGGAGTAGGGAGGGAGATATTCCACCAGCATCCTTTCATGTGCTGCAAACCACTGTCTGACCAGATCTGAGTGGTGAAAACTCACATTATCCCATACAACAACAAACTTGTTCAGATGGTCTCCATTTAGATCCCTCTCATTCTCAGGGATTATGTCCCTGTAAAGAGTGTCTAAAAAAGTCAGCAGATGTTGTGTGTTGTATGGACCAAGACAGGGTATATGGGTGAGGACGCCGTTTTCTGAGACGGCTGCACACATTGTAATATTCCCTCCTCGTTGGCCTTGGACATCAGTGGCTCTCTGTCCAATGCGATTTCTGCCACGCCTTCTACCTTTTGCCAGATTGAAACTCACCTCATCAAGATATATGAATGTGTGCAGCGGTTCCCTGGCGTCCAGCTCCAGTACATGCTTTATCCCAGAATAGAGAGAGAGAGAGAAACTATAACAACTTTTCCTGTGTAACATAATGCATTTTGGACAACATATTGTACAGTATGAACTGTCATGTAACCAGTTTACAGCACTGAACATTAGAGTATGCATAGAACACATAAATGTTTTACCTGTACATACTGGTGACGGATCTCCTTCACTCTGTCACTGTTCCGTTCAAATGGCACATTATACAGTTGTTTCATGCGCATTTCATTTCTCCTGAGCACTCTGTCAATTGTAGAGATTGAAACGGATTCAATATTGCCAAAGATATTGTCATCCTCTATAACAGCGCTCTGGATCTCTCTCAACCTTATGGCATTGTTTGCAATCACCATTGCACAAATGGCTTCCTCTTGTTGCGGAGTAAAAATGGGCCCTCTTCCACCTCTGTGAGGTTGTCTTGCAATCCTATGTGGTGCAGAGTAAAATTAGAGTAATGTACAGTAAACATGAGATATACTGCTTTAACCCATATTACTGTAGTGTACAATAACAGTGCTTCCCACTTGTAAAATGCTGCAGTACAGTACCATACTGTAAATATTGCAAATATTTACTGTAACACTACTTTACACTACAATACAGTAAATCTGTAAATCTAAATGTAAAATGTAAAAAGTGACGACAAGTTCTTGTCCCACTGTAAGCTTCATGTATGACACAATGACAGTAGTGCAGTGCAGATAGTTTAGTGCTGAATTACTGTCCAATATACACACCTATTCTCCCGACGAAATGTTTGAATAATTGAATTCACAGTGGTTCTCCCAACATTTGGCTGCACCCTTCGACCAGCCTCAGCCATTGTGAGGCCGTGATTGACAACATGGTCCACAATTGTAGCCCTTATTTCATCTGAAATCTGCCTATGTACTTGGCCTCTTCTTCCTCTTCCCCTGTTTTGTCCTCTTACCCTTCCTCCCCGCATCCTCGCCCCTCTTCCACGATGCTGACCTTCCATTTCTGTGTCACAGTATTGTTGAAATGGTACACACTATGTCCTGCTCGGTTCATATATGCTTGCCAATTGAGGGTTCATGGGATTCAGCTCTGAGTGACTGTGGAGAAGTGGCTTATCATTGGTTACAATGAATGCTTCACACACTCCTCCTCATCAGTGAAAGCTGAGGTTCACCTGAGAGAAATTGTTCAATTTGTTTCAATTGTTTCAATTTTCAGGAAAAATGATAAAGAAATGTATACAATTTGCTTGACAGATTTTGACAACTTGTTCAACATTTTTGGATGTAATGACTCAAGCAATGAAATTAGGACTATTAGTTGTATAGGGAATGACTATTCAGCATCCAAAAGTATAGTTCATTTTGACTGACATGACATAAGCAAAGATAATGTTATAAAACAGAAGAGAATTGTATGACAGCAATTGATGCATGTCCAAAAGCATTTGCAATTTGTTTGAAGGAATGAGAAACTGCTACTACTAAGTGCTTCAACACAGACGGGGGGGAATTTTATGAATGAAAGTGAAACCGCAGGGTGCGTTCATAAATTCGCTATGAGAGCGCCGGAGCGCACACCGGGTTCAACGTCATAAAGGGACCAGGTAATTTAATTGGACAAGAGGCATTCCATGGGTGCTGACCAGATTTCCAGGGCGAATTTACGAACGCATGCTAGCGAACTTATAATATATAAACGGGTTATTTTGATAAACTGGACACATTTTGGGAATATATATTGGTACTTTCTCACCTGAAAACATATTAAAACTTCATAAAATGACATGTTAACCCGTGTAAAGGCAAAATTACAGCATTTTTTTTTTTTTGAAAAGAAATGGAGGATTCAAATCACGTCTGCTCGCCGGTGCGAAATGCATTCTGGGAAAAAGGCGTCGGAGCCTGGCAGTCGGCCTTGTGTGACATCGCCCTCCAGCGATCCTTGTCCGTCAGTACACTCTTCTCCATGTTAAAATCTGCTGGTGCTGTTTAACACCTGATTGCGGTGGAATGAATGGCGATCCCATGGCTCTTCTAGTGTTAATAGCTGTAAGGATGCGAGTGATTTCTTTGACCTACTTCAGTCATTGTATGCGTTTTGTGCAGCATCCCCTCACCGATGGAGCCGGATATTTAAAAATAAGGATGTGAACATCAGCAGGACTCTAAAACCACTGTCCAGTACTAGATGGAGTTGTAGGACTGACTCTACCAAAGCGTTGAGAGAGAACTATAGTGCAATAAGAGAGGCCTGATAATAATAAGATTCCCTGCTGGCAATTGAATCCGAGTTGGTCAAAGAAATGGACTTTGAGGATTTAGTAAACGACTTTGCCTGCGTAAAATCAAGAAAAAATAAGTTCTGCTAAAGGTAAGGCTTACTTATGATTATTTGGGGCTAATATGACGCTGTGGCTGATTTGGGCCTGTGTGATGCACAGGGCTATAGCCTACGTCTGATACAGCATCACAAAGGTGAGCAGAGCGGCAAAGAGAGAGGCGCTGTTTATTTCCATAATACCTGTAGTACGCTTCATTAATGCGGACAGAAAATATGTTCTTATTCTTATATGCCTGCAACAGTCGTTATTGGACTTGGTTGGTATTGAGCTTGTTTTATTGTAGTATACAGTATGTGCATTTTCCCCCTTTGTTATGGTTTATGTAGTCTCAGGCCATTTATGATGGAAATAATTAGCCTATATTTAGAAAGTCGTGTTGCATTGTGATGTGAGTTGCATTCAGATTTGAGCATCAGTGTAAAGGCTATACCACGGCATTAGGCCCAACTGTGATGAGCCTGTACTGTAGTTATATGCTCTTGTAAATCTATGGGTTTTGTAACCATAGTAAATATCACACTTTCACTTGCAAAGTAGGAGGGTGTGTGTGTTGGGGGGGGGCACACATAAAGTCTGGTCACCCTAGGGCACCCTAGGGGGTTAATCCGGGCCTGCCTACACACCACCACCCCTTACACACCACCACCCCCTACACACCACCACCCCCTACACACCACACAGCTGACACTACCTGAGGGAGATCATAAGATACGGATGAGATGATACATGATTCATCATAAGTAAAAGACCATGAGATCAAACAAAGGTATGACGTTTATTTTCTGCAGTGGCCTCCAGTGGGTCCAGGTAGAGATATGTCGATGTGCCACACGCGTGTTCCCTGTGTGCTAACATATGAGGTGTGTGTGGGAGGGGAGTGTTTATATAGTGTGTGTATGTGTGTAAGATATGTCACATAAGATATGTATGTGTGTGTGTGTGTGTGTGTGTGTGTGAAGGGAGTGTTTATATAGTGTTTGTGTGTGTGTGTGTGTGTGTGTGTGTGTGTAAGATATGTCAATCACGTTGTGGTGTATGTATGTGTATGTGGTGTATGTGTGTGTATGTGTGTGTGTGTGTGTGTCGTCACTTCCTTGTCCTGTCCTGGCTGGGCCGGGGCCGGAGCCGGGGGTGGGGGTGGGGCTGGGGGCCGGGGCTGGGCCGGGGGAAGCCAGGGGGGTACGGGGGGCAGGATGTGACCTCCCTTATGGGACAGGACGTTGATCTCCTGCCTCAGCGCCGCGGGCCTGGTCCTGAACCAGCCGGGTCAGCCTCCTCCTCTCCTCCTCCTCAGCCCGCCTGCGGCCCTGGAACTGAGCCCCCTGGTAACACACACACACACACACACACACTGCAGGAGTGGTGAACATCACACACTCCTGCAGATTCTTCCTCTCTGATGCTTCTTCAGGCTTCCTGCATGACTGAAACTCTTCCCACACTCGGAGCACTGGTATGGTTTCTCTCCTGTGTGAATTCTCAGGTGGCTCTTTAGGTTTTGTTCCCGATTGAAACTCTTGCCACACTGTGTGCACTGGTATGGTTTCTCTCCTGAGTGTATTCTCTGGTGTTCAATTAGGGATCCTGCCTGAGTGAAACTCTTCCCACACTGTGTGCACTGGTATGGTTTCTCTCCTGTGTGTATTCTCTGGTGTACAATTAGGGATCCTGCATGGCTGAAACTCTTGCCACACTGTGTGCACTGGTATGGTTTTTCTCCTGAGTGTATTCTCTGGTGTACTTTTAGGTTTACTGCTTGATTGAAACTCTTCCCACACTGGGAGCACTGGTATGGTTTCTCTCCTGTGTGTATTCTCTGGTGTACAATTAGGTCTCCTGCCTGAGTGAAACTCTTGCCACACTCAGAGCACTGGTATGGTTTCTCTCCTGAGTGTATTCTCTGGTGTGCTTTTAGGTTTACTGCTTGATTGAAACTCTTCCCACAATCAGAGCACTGGTATGGTTTCTCTCCTGAGTGTATTCTCTGATGCTTCCTTAGGGTTCCTGCACGATTGAAACTCTTCCCACACTGGGAGCACTGGTATGGTTTCTCTCCTGTGTGTATTCTCTGGTGTACAATTAGGTCTCCTGCCTGAGTGAAACTCTTGCCACACTCAGAGCACTGGTATGGTTTCTCTCCTGTGTGTATTCTCTGATGAATCTTCAGGTGTCCTGCACGATTGAAACTCTGCCCACACTGGGAGCACTGGTATGGTTTATCTCCTGTGTGTATTCTCTGATGAATCTTCAGGGCTCCTGCTTGACTAAAACTTTTCCCACACTGGGAGCACTGGTATGGTTTCTCTCCTGTGTGTATTCTCTGATGCTTCTTCAGGTTTCCTTTTCCACTAAAACTCTTCCCACAATGTGAGCAGTGGTATGGTTTCTCTCCTGTGTGTAATCTCTGGTGCCTCTTCAGGTCTCCTGCTTGACTGAAACTCTTCCCACACTGGGAGCACTGGTAAGGTTTCTCTCCCGTGTGTATTCTCTGATGTGTCTTCAGGTGTCCTGCCTGCTTGAAACTCTTGCCACACTGGGAGCAGTGGTGTGTTTTCTCTCCTGAGTGTCTGTGTTGTTTATGGTTTCCTGATGTGGTGGAGCTGGGCTCGCTGTCTGAACCTGGGTTGGAGCTCTGCTCATCTGTAAGAATATGAACATATACAGGGTTACAAACACATTTTGTGCAAAACATTGAGCAAAGTTGTCAAAAAGAAGATATATATATATAGATATAAATAGATATATAACTATAGTTTATACTGCAAAACATGATGGTGTCTCTCTGGTTTCTCAAATATATTGTTAAAGAAAAGGTGTAATATAATAAAATAATATAAACATGCCTGTACGTCATATACGTGTGAGTTTGTCCCAACATAATACAAGGGTCAAAAGGTCAAATTGTATGAACAAGTGGATTGGGGGAGTAACACAATGGTTAACTCATTTAAACCGGGGGCGCTGTTGCGTTGTTCTACCTTTCAAGCCGGGAAAGCGGATACGTCATTTTGTAGTATGTGTATTTTTTCCACATTCTTCTGGTCTCTTGGCCAATGGAATGCATCAACATATACACGTGGGAGTATCTACGCATGTGCAGATTATATATTTTTTTACGATATCTTGGCAACAGCGGAGAAGTTTCTGAAGTTAGTTTTGAAGGGAGTGATATTGATGATGCAACGTTTGCAGGAAAAGCGCTATACAAATAAAAGTTATTACCGTACTATTATTATTATTATGACAATGTTATAACTGATTCGGATGATTTAGAAGGCTTTGAAACGGAATGGAAGACGGACAACTAGCACCGTAATCCTAGGAGGCGTTTCATCAAAGCTGGCTGAACTGCGCCCTTCAGTTGCCAGGGCAAGTGCTACTAGACTGGTTTAGATCCTACCTACAGGACAGAAGCTATTATGGGCCAATCCCAATTCCCTTTTCTACCCCTATGGCTCGTTTTCGAGTGTGACTCGATTCGAAGCCAAGGCCTTCGAACAGAGCCACAAGCAATAGGGGTTGAAATCTACCCCTATGAATTGGGACAGCCCTTCATGACGTCAACAACAGTGGTTTAAATAGACGCGGTACGGGTGACGCGATCTCGCAATGCCTTCTTCAGCTGTGTTTATTTCTGTTGCGTGTAATATAAGGATCTTTTTTCGTTTGTTATCAACACACTGTAGTGTTTAGACGTTCCTTTTTTAGTCTCTTCCGTCAGCGATGTCTTTTTTGTGGACATCGCAATAATGACAATGAATGACTCCAACCAAAACACAGAGTATTAACCAGATCTGTCAGCGCACAATGTTCCTCCAAAGATACCCATGACTCAATCCTCAGCCACCACATACACACGAGTCCATCAGTAGTCATAAAGCGTTGTCCAAAAATCACGTTACCAAGCACCTTTCTCAGAACAATTCGGCGTCTAGAATCCAAAAATCAATCCATCATAGTGGTGGTCAAAAACGTAGAAAGAGGATCTCTTGGGGACGCGGCCACATTTGCCCGTGAAGGAGAGATGACAAATAAGCGGAAACATTTCTCAGTACAGTCGAACGGTGATAGATCATCATCCTTTATGCGTATCCTTAACTGTAGTTACATTTCGCGTGTCATATGCCATTATTAGACATGGAAATATGTCAATGCGCGGCTGTCATGCACAAATCAGCTTGTAACGTTAGACACACAGCACACAGCACATCGGCATAATAACGTTTTGTTGTTGTTGTGCTTGTTATAAAGAAAAGGTCTAAAATGCATTGAAATGACATTAGTACATCAGACATTAGACATCAGACATGGAAATATGTCAATGCGCGGCTGTCATGCACAAATCAGCTTGTAACGTTAGACACACAGCACATCGGCATAATAACGTTTTGTTGTTGTTGTGCTTGTTATAAAGAAAAGGTCTATAATGCATTGAAATGAATGATACAACCCATTAATAATATTACATAATAACAACTGCTCGGATTAGATTGCGGGTGGAAATAGGTCAAAATGCGCATCATGTACAAGTCAGACGAACGTGTGATAGATAACTTTACATATGTGTACCATCATCCACTGTCAAACGCCACAGGTAATAATTGATTTATGATTGTACATCTCTGAAATGCTCGACTGTCATGCAGCGTTGCGTTACTGTAACGTTAGACACAGCACCGACATAAAAGCGATTTTTGGGTTATGCTTGTTATAAATAAAAGGTCTATAATGCATTGTAATGACATTAAACTAAGACAATAAGATGGTTATCATAATTTTTCTAATCTTTATTAATAAGTAATTACAGAGAAAGTAAAATGACATTTCCGCATTGAATAGAGCGACATAAGATTTCTGTAGATGATTCGCAATGCATCCTGGAATCAAGGGGTAGCGTACCCCTACGGCTTCAAAGCTAGTCTGGTCCTGAAATCGCTCGAAACGAAGTCATAGTTAGCCCTCGAAATGAAGCCATGGCTCGATGAAATATGAATTGGGACAGCCCTACCCCTAAACGTGAACGCGCAAATCGAGCCATAGGGGTGAAAACGAAGGGCTAGGGGTGAATTGGGACGGGGCCTAAGTCTCCATTGGCAACTTTGTGTGCGACCAAATTAAAATAACATGTGGGGTTCCCCACTCCTATTCAATCTCTAGATGCTTCCATTGGGACACATCATAAAAAAGAACAAAATTGCCTACCACAAATATGCAGATGACATACATAGCCCTCTCACCGAACGACTATAGCAGGGGTATTCAGCAAAAATTCAACAAGGTCCAGTTAGAGAAAATATCCTCAAGCAAAGGTCTGGAACATTATAATGTCTAGATTGCGTTATGATTCAGTGCCTATATATAAACTCCTCAAAAAAAGTTTGGAAACGTTATTTCAGTCGATTCTTATTCTATATCGTTGGAAAGCCTTATTAGTCACCTTTACAACGAGCTACAACTTGTAAGGATCATGCATTCGTGGAATGAGTAACACAGCTAAACGTGTGGGTAGCGGGCCAACATTTTTGGACAAAATCCCCTGCAATAAGTTTCTCAATAATAAGTACTAATAAATGTTATTTTCTCATGTAAAATAAGGGCTGCATTTAAATGTAAAGATACATAAGAGCTTTTGAAAAATGTGCATCTTAAAATAAAGTGCACATTTTTGAAAAATAAATTAAAAAACGAAATATAAAGTGTAGCTTGAGTTTCCCTCTCTCTTCTGTTTTGCTAGCATGTCCTGGGTTAATATTTCGGTTTCCCTTGTGGCTGATGATGCTGACGTAGGTATCTGTACACCTACATAGGTACATCGCTATCTGCTTGATCTTTTCACAAAACTCTTATTTTTGTTTCCCCTCAAGGAAGGTTTCAGCTACCACTCATGCACTCCTTGACCGTCAGTAGAGATGCTCCGATCAGGGTTTTTGGTGCCGATCACCGAAATCAGTGATCTGCCGATCCGATATCACCGATCACCGATCAGAGCGTCGAAAATGGCAATTGAAGCATTCTATTTATTGTGTAGCATTATTTATGTTTTTAATTATTCTTAACACCATTGACATTGTATATTAAGTATTCAAATGAAATTAGGAGATGAGAAAGTATCATGAATTGACAACCATCTGTTTTATTGAATTCACAACCACCTGTAGCTTACTTCAGGAAAAACAAATAAAATGTGAAAATAAAAATCATAATGAATAAAATGTACACTGTCACATCAAATGTACAACATTCCACTCGAATGAGAGGAACTAGGGGCTCTTAGAGAACTTGGAGCTTATACTGTAGCTTTCCTGAGGAACAATAAACATACCCAAACTAAACTGCAACATAAACAGGCTATAGCCAAATATAAAATACTGTTTCAAGTCAGTCAGTTTCAAGTCATATTTAGGAGGAGATAACTTAAGACAGCAAGTCAGCAATAATCAATAAAACAAAAAAACAAAACATTGCACCTAAGGTGATTTCAGACTCAAACCTTACTTCTGATTAAGCAGCATCACTGGCAGATTAGCCTTGAGAAATACAAGCATCTCAGCGTTTTTGGCACTCAGCCTGTTCCTCTTATCATCTAAAATATGTCCTGCTATGCTGAAAAGTCGCTCGCTATCTACACTTGTGCAAGGTGCACAGAGGAAGACCTAAAACTCACGCGCTAATAGTTGTTGCTATGGGCCTTAGCCTAGCTTAGTGACTTCCTGCTCGCGGGGTCACATGACGTCACTGAACACTACCTACACTACGCTCGTGAAGTCACGCTGGAACTCTGACCAGCACTCGTGGAACGCCTCTCGTCCAATCAAAGCACTCGGTCCCTTTATGACGTCGAGCCCAGTGTGCGCTTCGGCGCTCTCGGAGCGAATCGACGAACGCAGCAAATGCCGTATGATATTCGTGGTATTGAAAGACCTTGCGTGCGTTCCTCCGCGAGGAATTTCTTTTGAGCAGACATTACAAACTGCATATTTGTTGTCTCTTTCCGACACTGTGTAATATTGCCAGACTGGCGACGCCATTTCTCTATGTAAACTGATCGGCCGTGTTTGATCGGCCGTTTTGAGAACTCCGATCAAAACCGATCAAGGGCATATCGGCCGATATCGATCGGCGCCGATCAGATCGGAGCATCTCTAACCGTCAGTAAATGTGTTTTATGTTGACGCAAAATGCAAGCAACTTTAAGGGAACATTCATTAGCACGTTGTTGGGCAGTGAATGAATGTGTTTGAATTCTGGTGGATCGATCATATTGGGCTCTGTATCGTGCAGGGCTTGACGCTTACCTTTTCCCCAGGTAGCACTGTGCTACCATGTTGAAACATTTAGTAGCACACCAAGAATTTCAGTAGCACAATGACAATTGTGCAGTTTTCGTATGACGACAACAAATTATCATAATCATAACATATCAAAATTACCATAACCGGCTCTTGGCTGTAATAAAAATGGACTCACACAATGTAAAGGGGAAGTAAGAATATTAATTTCAGTTGGCCCACGGTTCGGTATGAACCTCGGTTTTTGGGTCACGGTTCACCGTTCCTTTTTTTTTTTAATGCTACTATTTATTTACAAACTGTTTTTTTTACTTTATTTTGCTTATACTTATGGAACTTTAACATTTAGACACATTCCAGAATATGACTGGTATATTGTATAATATAAATATATATAAACAAAAAACACTTCCAAATGTAAAAAAATTACATAAACACTTTCAAATGTGACGTGTTGTGGATTGGAACTACAGATCATAAGCTTTCAAATGACGTGTCATACATTGAAATCCGAAAAAAGATGACGAAGTTAGTCATTTGTGACGCGATCTGGTGGAATGATCAAGGAGGGGGCAAAGTCATTTTTCTGTTTTTTACATATGCTTAAACTACAGATTGTAAGCTTTCAAATGATGTGTCATACATAGACATCGGGGAAAAAATGTAAGACAACATGAGTATTTGAAACTTGTTAACCCTGAAAACTAAATCCTGAGGAAACGGCCTTCAAAGATTTCGTACTTTTTCACACCTTCACACAGGCAGGTAATGGGCGGTAACAATAGCTGGTCAACCCCACCCCCAACCACTCCCCCTCTAGATTGACAGCTATCAGCTGTCAATACTGGTCACTGGGTCAGACAGCTATAGTTATACAGCTATAACATTATTACCTAGCAAGGTATTACCTAAGCTAATTACCCAGCTTATTATTATTTATGGTTGTTGTAACTGTTATTGTTAGTCTTTTAATGATACAAAAAAGTCTTCAATCAGAATCAGAATTTATTTTACAGTACACAAGAATAAAAATATTTCGCTTTGGTTCTTCAACAAGGTACATAGTCACAATAATAAGTAATAAAGTGATGGTAGTCGCACTACAGCAGAACAATGGTGCGACAAGCTGTGCAAAGTACAATCAGTGTGCAAACATTAGTGTTAGTCACTGGGTCAGATAGACTTTTCAAAGAGAACTTTACAGTACTTAGCTAGATATTGCTAACATTATCACCTAGCAATGTTATTACTGTAGCTAATTAGCCAGCTTATTATTATGGAGGCATTAAGAGTAATTTGCTGATGTCTTGTGCTGGAAATAGTGTAGTGCTCAGTAGTCAATGTCCAGCCTTATAGTTCAGTTTCAAGTTTCAAGTATAGTTGGAACTGAGAACATACAACAGACTATACACAGGTAAGCATGCAAGGTCTGTGAATTGACTATCAATAGATAATAAATCATGACACAGTTCAAAATGCTGTATCTATGCCCAACTGTTCTTGTTATTCAACAAAATATTGCCAGAGTGTGTGGTGTACTTCAATGAGCACTCGGCTCTGAGTTGTTGAGCTGCTGTGTCTGGTGGGGTGGGGGGCATCAAAGCTGCAACAAAAGGAAGATAGTACATTAAAATATTGCCTACAGTTACTGGCACTCCATGTTCATAAAATACTACCATACCATGTTCATAAAATAGCTAGCCTAATATATGACAATGATAATTACCTAGTGCTCAGAGTAGTGTTAGCGGCTAGCGGCTAGCTCGTTCATAACAAACAAAGGAACACATGTTTTTAAACTTTTAACATTTCTGTAATCTATTACACTTGACATGTTACAGTATTCCAGTATTACACACTAAACATGAGTCTTACACACAACTTTTACAACGTAGACATACTAACCGTACTTACAACTTAGACAGACATTTCCGAGCTACAATGCTAGAATGCTAACAACAATGGAACCAGCCAGGAACAATGTGCTTTCAGTTAGTTGCTAGTGGGTAATAATAAAGCAATGTCTAAATCAGGGTTTCCGTTAGAAAAAATTGCCGCCGGACATCGTGTCCGGGAAGATTTCGATTTACCGGACAAACGTGATATATTCCGGTCATCATATTAAAATATAAAAAAAAAAAAAAAAAAAAAACTAATATAGCTGTTTGTCGCGGTGATTACTGTTGTGTAGCGGCCTATATATGCCATTTAATGTCTATTTCTCATCCGATACGATTAGATGCGAGCTATATAATATATAATAATATAACATGATTCGCATGCGCGCTATGCCATTATGTCCAGCGCTGAACGGGCGCCTCACTGGGAACTGAACAGACAGCATCGATCAATGAACAGACTCCACATTACGTTAACTGAAGTTTGTTAAATTGTTTGGGATTAATGTGAGTTTTCTATTTTCTCTTTCCAGTTTTACCCTTTTTTTTATCAATAAAACAACGTCATTTCTATAACCAGGTCTCGCTGGTTGGGAAGGCATTTCGTTTAGCTGCCTGTCAAATCATACTTAATCGGACTCGGGAGTATGTCAATGAGGAGAACATAACTGTTTATTGAGAAACAATATTCAGGCTGGGATACGTATATAAAGAAATACCACAATGTCTAGATGTATAACATTTTATTGAACAGTGCAAGCATGTAGGCTTCTGGCGTGACATCGTACCCCTAACGTTCTTAGGGCTTGTTTGAAAAGCTTAGACTGAAAGTTAGTGCCCTGGTCAGATTGTATAACAAGAGGAAGACCGAATGTGGAAAAAAACGTTGTTAAAGCTTTCACCACTGAGCTGGCTGATATGTTACGCAACGGAACAGCTTCGGGAAAACGAGTAGCAGCGCACATAATAGTAAGCAAATACTGACTTCCACTTTTAGTCCTAGGCAAAGGTCCAACACAATCAATTATTACACGTTCAAATGGCTCCCCTATAGCAGGAATGGGATGCAATGGTGCGGGTGGAATGGATTGATTAGGCTTACCCGCCATCTGACAAGTATGGCAACAGCGGCAGTGCTTGGCAACATCCGCCTTCAGTCCGGGCCAAAAGAAATGTTTCAATATCAGCTGATAAGTTTTAGTTATACCTAAATGTCCTGACCACTGGCTCTCATGTGCTACAGATAACACCTGTTGTCTATAACCCACAGGCACAACCACTTGTTTTACAGTATTCCACTCACAACCATTTGCATTAGGAGGAGACCATTTACGCATTAATATCCCATCGTTAAGGAAATAAACTACGTTGCCCCCTATTTCAGATTCCTCACTAGCTGCATGTAAAAAACATTTGTTTAATGACTGATCAGCTACTTGAGCGACACGCAATCGCTCGCCGGTTACAGGCAGAGATAGGCTGTCAGCGGATGGTATGGTAGGACTCGGGGAGGATGGTAACTCTACCACTTTCTCCCTGGGAGAAGCTGAAACAATCGGGTTATCATCCCTTTCAGAAAAGGCTTGCATAATCACACTATCACAGAGAGAAACATCGCTATCCTCCTCTCTGCCTCGACTCGATTGTGCACGAGTTATAGCGCACACCGGAAACAACCGCTGTTTCGCATAGGCAGCCTACACATTAGGAGTCATCATCATGCCGGTGTCAAATCATATCATAATAAAATAAATACATAGCCTATATATTCGTCTTTTTTAAAATAGAAGGAATCAGAATGTGAACTTTAGCGAATTGTATTCAAATTGTGCTTAGAGGGAATTATTTTCACCGGACATTTATGTCCGACGAGTTTTCAATTTGTCGGACTTCAACAACTTTTACCGGACAAAGTCCGGGAATTACCGGTTAACGGAAACCCTGGTCTAAATACACGAACACACTGGTTTCAACTAGTAACTAACAACTAACTTAACTAACAAAGGCGCTATGTACATACATAGAAGATCTTACCTTAGAGTCTGGTCGAACACATTCTGGTATAAACAAAGCAGCTGCTTCCTGAATCCTCCCCCGTCGCCAGTCGATCGACCAATGAGAAACAACCTGGAACCAGTTCCTCCCCTCCCACAAAGGGAAGATTTCCCAGCAGATTTCAGGCGAAAAATAAGGTTATTTTGTTGACTAAGTACACGTATTTAACTATCGTAAAACTGCTCGAAAAAATAACGAGTGGGTAGTTCAAAACCTTAAATTGTGTCTGGTGACAAAAAAACGAAATCAGTTCTAAAAAACATTGAACGCAAATTTGAAGCCCACATCGCAGTTTGATGACGTTGCGTCACATATGGTCTCTTAAACTAACATGGGAAATAGACTTAAATGTATCATTTACAGAGGCAGAATGGGGAAGAATTCTCAAGAATGGGAAAAAAATGTCAAGGGAACTCCGAATGAGACTGATCCAATTAACAGAATCTACTGGACACCATCCAGGCTACATAGAGTGGGTCTGGTCGACAGTTCGGAGTGCTGGAGGTGTAGTGACAGGAATGGTACTCTAGTGCATATGCTTTGGGGATGTCCAAAAACCCAGGAGTTTTGGCTAGCCATCCATGGTTATCTGGAAAAAATTGTCGGCCTTGACATTCCGTTCACCCCCAGTCTTTTTATTTTGGGTGACCCCACAGCATTAAGTGAGGTGACTCCACCACTCGCCAATTGGATCCAGACAGCGTTAATGCTAGGACGGAAACTATTAGTTAAAGAGTGGAAGGCCTCATCAGCACCAGCACCGTCTCTGTGGCACATTTCTCTTGGGCAGCTGGCAGCCCTAGAACAATTATCATATAGGCTGCTAGATAAGGTGGAGGAATACCGCTTGAAATGGGGGCAGGAGAAATAATGGCAACTCCAGCTCATGTAAATAGCAATATTTTTATTTATTTTATTTTATTATAAGTAGCAATATCCCAAATGTAAAAAGTGAAAGTAAACTGCTATAAGTATGATTGTTAGACAATGCTGTAGATTTACATACATTGCTGTACATCACCTTTATGTTTTGTTGTGTCTATTTTTTGTCTTTTTAATTTATTGTTCAATGTCAACTGTTACGTGTGATGGATGTTTGTTCATTGTCTGTTAATTGAAAATAATAAAAAAAACTATTAATCATAAAAATAAAAATAAATAAAAAATAAAAATCTTACTTTTGAGGACACCAACATGAGCCGTGTTTACCCGTACCTCCGCCGTTCTGTTCGTGGTGATTTTAGAGGCAATATATTATTTTTGCCCCGCGCATATTGCTATGAATAGTTCGATCTCCACACATGAGTCGGCGATGTTGTCATTTAGCCAGCTCTCAGAGAAGCACATCAGGCTGCACTCCCGATACACTGAATGATGCATCACGAGTGCCTCCAACTCGTCACATTTGTTGGGTAAGGAGTTAACATTTCCCATTACGATTGATGGTAGAAACGGCTTGTATCTCCACCGCCTCCTCGATTTAGCTTTTAGCTTCGCTCCAGGGGGGTATTCCACGAAGCTCGATAAAGTTCTAAGCCTCGATAAAGTTCTAAGCCTCGAAAATGTTAGCTTGCGTTCGGTGCCATCAATGTGGCTCAAATAATTCGCTGCTTGGTTGAGCTCCTTCTGAGTCAGATATAATTAGCCTGGTCGCGACCAGGCTAAAACACAGGCTATGGTAAGACGCGCGTCAAAAAAGGCTCACAGGCGGAAACTACATCCCGAACGACAGTTCCTCTTTTAGGAAATATTAGTTCCCACTTCACACGAGATAGATAGATGGATAGGTTGACTGTGTGATAGATAGATAATTTGATATTTTGAAAGTGTGATCGATCGATAGATAGTTTGATTGTGTGATAGATAACTTGATATTTTGAAAGTGTGATAGATAGATCGATAGATCAATAAAGAAAAGAGTGTAAAAAAAAAAGTAATTGTCTCAACTTGCATTGCTGTCATCACAGCGGTCTGGCTGGCGTAGTGGTTAAGGCAGCCGGCTGGAGTTCCAAAGGTTGCGTGTTCGAGACTTGACTAAGTGATTCTTTTTTTTCTTTTTTTTTACATTTAACCGAAGATTTCATGCAAAGGCTTCAAACACCATTGTAATCGTGTCAGTTCTTGTAAATTAGCCTGCACCATCATTTTATAGCCTACATACTTTTTTAGATGAGATTTTAGATTAGATTCAGACAACGAAATGCAGTAAAAAGTGCGTCTGAAGAGGGATTTGAACCACCGATATGAAATGACGAATAAATCCTATGGCAGCGGTCGATACCACTAGGCCATTGTGGCGATATGACGGTTTGTAGCCTGCTGCGGATATCACCACAGTAGTAATATTCATTTATTAAAATATGAACATATAACAATAACTGGGGCTAGTATGACCTACGCATTTAATCGGTCAGCAATTTCTTGCCAAACCATTTCCCTCGCCTTGTTAATTGCGGTTAATTTTACATCTTATTTTTCCGTCTTCATAAAAATCTATAATTCGGAATGCTGCGCAAATGTAGTACCCCTGCAGAGTGGAGTATCTTCATTTCGACAGATCGACTCTTCGGGGCTCTTTATGTCTGCGTGCACGCGCCCATATCGAAGATTTGTAAGCCTGTCTTCTGTGAACACTCATCACACAAGGCTGATCCTCGTTCGAGGAATCACCTGAGGCTTGAATTCCAATCTCGAGTTGCCTGAGCGCCGCATTTATTTATATCGCCGCTATACTGATCCACCTTTAGTGGAATGGCCCCCAGCTTTGCACCCCCGGTATTTCTTCCGTAGTTCCTTCGGTAATGAGTGTTTGAAACCCTCATGTTTTGCAGTCTCTCTTAGTGCAAAGAGGGCACTTCTGGTATAAACAACTCTGGCTGAGGTTGTAACATTAGACATTATACAACAAAAAACCGACAAACATTAAAAACAGAGCAGCGAGACCTGCTGCCGCTCAGAACGGTGCAACGTGCCGACGTCAGCTACCACCGCATTTAATTGACCATGAACATCAGA
>NC_137675.1:52104850-52242350 GCF_963989245.1 Nansenia antarctica
CGGTGATAGGAGTGGAGGATTGACACCATTCAAATAGTGTTGGATTCCCTGTCTTCTACTCTATCCGGACACATTGGAATTATTTTCCTAACCCCCGGAGAATCAAAGTTATTGACCTGCAAAGGGTGCCTCCTTGACCGGCTTTTCCCGTGAATAACACCGGTTATGGAGGTGGTACAAACATAAGACTATTATTGCTAAATTCACCATCAGTATACGGTCATTTTGAGCCCTTAACCACCACGCTGACACCCCGAGAAGATATACTTTTAATATGAAACTCGATCAACCGGGCGTTCACCGGCTGCTGGACGAAACTCCCAACTCCCGCTGTCAGCGAGGCGAGGGAATATTTATATCCGGGAATTCGCTCCTTGCTGTGTCCACGGTGATAGGAGTGGAGGATCGACTCCATTCAAATAGTGTTGGATTCCCTGTCTTCTACTCTATCCGGACACGTTGGAATTATTTTCCTAACCCACGGGAAATCAAAGTTATTAACCCGCAAAAAGTGGGTTTTGCCTGTGGGTTTTGCCCGCAAAAAGTGCCTTTTGCCCGTCAGGTGGGCGTTTCCACTATGCTGTGACGTCACATGAAAGCTATGAATACTGCTGCGTGGACTTTGTCTGATTGACTTTGAAGCATAGGCTATCTGAGACTCTGTTGCCCTGCTGTTTATGTTTCTTTCTGTATACAACCTGTCTATGTTACAAGGGGGGTCAGCGAAGAGGACTTCCCATCGCCCCTACTGGTCGAAGAGCGACAGTGCTCCAGCCCTGGACTAATTATCGAATGATTGTTGTCACCTGTGAGTGTTTGTCAGTGTATATAGGTGTGTCCCATTTTCTTGTTCCCTTGTCAGTCGATCACTTGTGTTACCCCGTATGGAATGCTTCAGAACCTTGTGTATGTATTACCACTTCACGTATCCGTTACCCGGAACGTAATTTGAACTTTGACTTTGTTTGCTGGTTTGCAACCTTGTACCGCCTTTGGAGCCCTTTGCTCAATCTTTAGTTTTCGTGCACTTTAATATTGACCGTAGTGCCTGAGTTATTATTACCTACGTGCTGAGCCCTACTGCTCCCCTTTTTGTTATTCCGGCTAAGAGTTTATGTTTGTACCTATGAATCATACGTCTCAGTAAAGAGAATCTTTATTTTATTACATCTCCGTCTCATTCTTTACTTACACCGCACCTGGATCCGACATTATTGTATACACCCAGAACCTATTGAGAAACATAACAGTACCTATTGAGAAACATAACAGATCGACTGACCACTATGGATCCAGCGGATGTATTACACCTTCGCACCGTACACGACACCCAAGGTGCCATGCTGACCCAGCATGAACGTCTCCTCCGGGAGATGAGTGAACATCTCAGCCAGCTGTCCCTCACCGTCCCGAGCCTGGTGGACCGCCAGGACAACGCGGAACGGGTCGCCGCCGCAGCCAACGCCGCAGCAGTCCCACCTCCACTACTGGTCCCTACACCTCCGCCTACACCTCGTGAGCCTCGCCTTCCACCTCCAGAGAGGTACGACGGACGTCCAGAGGGCTGCCGAGAGTTCATCACACAGTGCACCTTAGTCTTCAACCTACAGCCGACCTCCTTTCCCACCGAGCAGTCCCGGGTGGCCTATATCACCACTCTGCTAACGGGACGTGCCCTGTCCTGGGCGACGGCAGAGTGGGAGAGGGGGACGGCGATATGTGCCAGTTCCCAGCTCTTCATAGCAGAGCTGCGGAAAGTCTTTGATCACACCCGGGTACTCTCTACCTACGAGGCAGGCAGGAGACTCACCGCCTGTCGACAGGGTCATCGCACGGTGGCGGACTATTCCGTGGAGTTCCGCACCCTGGCCAGAGAGACCGGGTGGGAGGAGCGCGCTGTGGTCGTCCTGTATGCGCAGGGGCTCTCGGAGGTCATGAAGGACGAGTTGTCCTTCCGAGAGCTGCCTGAGCAGCTGGACGACTTAGTCGACCTCTCTCGGCGGGTGGATAATAGACACCGGGAGCGGGACCGCGAGAGAGGCTCGGCTAGGGGCGCGCCCTCCCACCTAACGCCGGGTGTGAAACCACCCAGTGGCTTCATGGAGGAGGAACCCACCTACGATGAGCCAATGCAGCTAGGAGCGGCACGCCTGTCTCAGACCGAGCGACAGCGGCGTCAGAGAGAGGGGCGCTGTCTGTATTGCGGGCGGGCTGGACACCTAGTCGCTACGTGCCCGGAGAAGCCGGGAAACGGGAGGGCTCGCTAATGTCGGGAGGGGCATTGGTGAGCCACGAGTCACCTTCCGCAATGGGCGATCACCGGACTTTTTTGGGGGTAACGATAGAGGGGGGACGCCGCATACGACGGGTGTGGGCGTTGGTGGACTCGGGGGCGGCGGGGAACCTTATGCACACGGGCTTAGCCCACGAGTGGGGACTAGCTCTAAAGGACCTTCCCGTTCCATTACCGGTCCGCGCCCTGGACGGCCGGCCTCTGGGGACCGGCTTCGTTACCCAGTGCACACCACCTATTCGCATCCAGGTGGAGCAAGAACAGTGGGAGCTCATCCAGTTTTTTATTATTGAGTCTCCCGACTGTCCTCTGGTCCTGGGGCACCCCTGGCTGGCGGTGCACAACCATAACATTAACTGGTCCACGGGGCGAATTACCAACCCTCCCAGAACCCCAACCCCATTCCCAGTCCCTTCCCACTCCCTAGCTACAGCCCCTAGACCCTTTTCCACGCTAGCGGCGGGGTCTACAAACATTCCAGTGACTCCGGCCGTAGTGGGCGTTCCCCAGGTCTATTGGGATCTGGGGGAGGTTTTTAGCAAGCAGCGGGCTAGGGAACTACCCCCCCACAGGACTTACGACTGTGCCATCGACCTCCTGCCCGGCACCACGCCCCCTCGGGGGAGATTGTTCTCCCTCTCCGGTCCTGAGACCCTGGCCATGAAGGAGTACATCGACGACGCACTCGCCGCGGGCCACATTCGCCCTTCCACCTCCCCGGCGGGTGCAGGGTTTTTCTTTGTGGCCAAGAAGGACGGGGGGCAACGGCCGTGCATCGACTATAGGGGGTTGAACAACGTCACGGTGAAAAACAGATACCCCCTTCCGTTGATGACGACGGCCTTTGAGTCCTTGCAGGGGGCCCGGGTCTTCACTAAGCTGGACTTACGAAACGCGTACAACTTAGTGAGGATCCGGGAGGGGGACGAGTGGAAAACAGCTTTTAACACCCCCAGAGGACATTACGAGTACTTAGTAATGCCGTTCGGCCTTGCCAACGCGCCAGCGGTATTTCAAGCGCTCGTTAATGATGTCCTACGAGACCTCCTCGACCACTCAGTCTTCGTCTACCTCGACGACATTCTAATTTTCTCCAAGGACCTAGCCCAACACCGAATCCATGTGCGACAGGTGCTCGAACGCCTTCTCCATCACAAACTTTTTGTTAAAGTGGAGAAGTGCGAGTTCCATGTGGACACTGTCTCCTTTCTGGGCTTCGTGGTGGACAAGGGGAATCTACTCATGGATCCCGGAAAGGTCAGTGCGGTGTTGGACTGGCCCCGACCCTCCTCTCTCAAACAATTACAACGCTTTTTGGGTTTCGCAAACTTTTATAGGAGGTTCATTCGCGGGTTTAGCGCCTTAGCGGCCCCGTTGACAGCCTTCACCCAGACTAGCCTACGCTCCTTTTCTTGGTCCCCGGAGGCGGACACCGCGTTCACGGCATTAAAACAGCGCTTCACCTCAGCACCCATCCTGGTGCACCCGAACCCGTCCCTACCCTTTGTTGTGGAGGTGGACGCCTCGGACATTGCGGTAGGGGCGGTTTTGTCACAGCGCTGCGCCAAGGACAATAAGACTCACCCCTGTGCCTTTTTTTCTCGCAGGCTGTCCGCGCCGGAGCGCAACTACGACGTGGGGAACCGCGAGCTGCTTGCAATCAAACTCGCGCTGGAGGAATGGAGGCACTGGTTGGAGGGGGCCGCGCACCCTTTTATAGTGTGGACGGACCACAAGAACCTGGCCTATATCCAGGGGGCCAAACGCCTCAACTCCCGACAGGCCAGGTGGGCGTTATTCTTCACCAGGTTCCAGTTCACGATCTCCTATCGACCGGGCTCAAAAAACACCAAGCCCGATGCACTGTCGAGGCAGTTCGATCCTGTGGACCTGGTGGAGAGTACGGATTCGATCGTCCCCACTGGCCTGGTCGTCGCCCCCGTGTCCTGGGGAATCGACAGGGTAGTGAGGACAGCGCTGAGGCGGGAGCCTGACCCGGGCGGGGGTCCGCCGGGGAGGCTCTACGTTCCGAAGACTGCGCGCGCACGACTGCTGCAGTGGGCGCACGCCTCCTCCCTCACCAGTCACCCAGGGGCCACCAGGACATTGGACTTCATACGAAGGAGGTTCTGGTGGCCCACAGCGGAGGGGGACACGCGTGCGTTTGTGGCAGCCTGTGCCCTATGGGCGCGCAGTAAAGCCTCCCGGCAACGGCCGCCGGGACTCCTACAACCCCTGTCCATCCCCAAACGTCCCTGGTCGCACATAGGCCTCGATTTCATATCGGGTCTACCCCCATCTGATGGGTTCACCGCCATACTAGTGGTGGTAGACCGGTTCTCCAAGGCGGCGCACTTCATCCCCCTCCCCAAACTCCCCACGGCCCAAGAGACGGCGGAGCTAGTGGTCCAGCACGTTTTCCGGGTGCACGGACTACCCCTGGACATGGTATCCGACCGGGGTCCTCAATTCGCCTCCAGGTTCTGGAAGGCATTCGCCACCAGCCTTGGCGCCTCCGTCAGCCTGTCCTCCGGGTTCCACCCCCAATCCAATGGGCAGACGGAGCGCGTCAACCAGGACCTGGAGGGGGTCTTAAGGTGCTACGTCTCCAGCAATCCGGCGACATGGAACCGGCGGCTGGCGTGGGCTGAATACGCCCACAACACCCTCCTCTGCTCCTCCACTGGCCTCTCCCCTTTCCAATGCCAGTACGGGTATCAGCCCCCCCTTTTCCCGGAGCAGGAGGAGGAGGCAGCTGTACCATCGGTCCAAGCCCATGTCAGCCGCTGTCGCCGTACCTGGAGGCGGGTAAGGGCGGCGCTTGTGCGGGCTTCGGACAGGTCCCAACGCCAGGCCAACCGCAGGCGCCGTCCGGCCCCGGTCTTCCGTCCTGGTCAGAGGGTCTGGCTGTCTACCCGGGATCTTCCCCTCCGGGTGGAGTCACGCAAGCTGGCTCCTCGCTTCGTGGGGCCGTTTAAGGTGGTGCGGCGGGTCAACGCCTTGACAGAGTGCTATGGCCATTCATGTTTGAAATTGTAAGAAGCTTTGGATTTCATGAGAATTTTAATAAATGGCTTCAAGGAATGTATAAAAATCCAGTGTCAAGAGTAAAAGTAAATGGCACAATATCCAGAAGATTTCCAATCTATAAAGGTACAAGACAAGGAGACCCACTCTCAGCAGTTATATTTGCTATATGCATGGAAGGACTAGCAGAAAGTATAAGGAAAAATAATACCATCAAAGGCATAACGATAAAAGAGGAACAGCATAAACTGGCATTATATGCAGATGACGTGGTTGTTTATTTAACATCACCAGCCCAATCCTTACCAAGCCTAATGGAAGCAATTACAAAATATAGTAAACACTCTGGTTATAAACTAAATGAAAGTAAGTGTGAAGTATTAACAATTGGAGAACAGATAGATTCGGAAATTAAGGAAAAATACAAGTTGAAATGGGATGCAAAGAAAATCAAATATTTAGGAATCTACCTCACTGGAGATATAACAACATTATACACCGACAATTATCAAGCCCTTGAAAATAAAATACGAGAAGATCTTAATAGATGGAAGATAACACCTGAATCCTTAATGAGTAGAGTAGAAAGCGTCAAAATGATGATCCTCCCACAGTTTCTGTTCTTATTTCAAACATTACCAGTTCCCATTCCACATCGTAGCTTCAAAAAATGGAATACAATGCTCTCAAATTTCATTTGGAACTACAAAAGTAAACGGAAAAAACTTAGTATACTAACTCAAACCAGAGAAAAGGGAGGGTTTAATTTCCCTGATCTAAAGTCCTATTTCCATGCAACTCAAATAGATACAATAATGAAATGGATGAATAACTCGGTTCAAACCAAATGGAAAGACATAGAAAAACAAGTAATATCAATATCAATAGGAACACTACCTTTTCTGAATCTAAAGGATATTCAAAAATATAGTGGAAATAACAGATGCATAGAAAATACCCTCAAAAATTGGAAAACTATTCGTAAAATGTATAAATGTGATGACAACTGTATTTATTTGAGAGAGATAGCCAGTGACCCAGACTTTTTACCTAATAAAACAAAAGACAAAATATTAGAAGAATGGGCTAGGAAGGGACTACAGGTGTACTCACAGATGATTACAAATGACATGATAGACTCATTTGAAATATAAGTAATAGCCATTTCTTTAAGTACTTACAAATTAGAAGCTACCTTATAACACAGCAGAGGAGACAGGAACAAAGATCACATATACTAATGGAATATCTGAGCAAAAATAGAAACAGTGAAACGACAAAAATCTCAAAACTTTACAAAATCATGCAAGAAATCAAGATACAAGAAGATAACACTAAAGAAAAATGGGAAAACGAATTAGCAATAACAATTACGGATGACGATTGGAAAGAAGCATGCAAAAGAATATTTAAGACAACATAATCAAAATTCTGGAAAGAATTTGCTTGGAAAATAAATATGAAGATCTTCCTAACACCGAAAATGTTGTCAAAATATAGGCCAACAGGCAATGCAGAATGCTGGAGGAAATGTACGGAACGAGAAGCCAATCACACACACATTTTCTATACATGCCCTAAATTGAAAAGGTTTTGGGAGGCAGTTCAAGTAAAAATAAAAAATACATTTACCTTACAAAATCCTATACATCCAGTCAATATTATACTCGGTCTTATTCCATTAGATATATACAGAGAGGGAGATAAATATTTGTACACCATATTACGTATCGCGGCTTTAAAGCAAATCACACGTAAATGGTTGGACTTAAACCCACCATCTGTTAATAATTGGAAAAAAACTGTTGAAGAGATAAAAGAAATGGAAAGAATTACTTGTAAAGTGGGAGGCCGTGAAGAGCAATTCACTATGAACTGGAGTAAATGGACCGAATGAATGAGTAGGAAGGAAGCCCCCCCCCCCTCCCCGATCCCACCCCTCCCACCCCCCTCCCTTTGTCTCTTACTTTTCTATTTCTATCCCTATAATTTCTCTCTTCTTTTTCTATATTTTCTCTCTAGTTTCTATTCTTTATTTTTTATTTCTTGTCCTCTTTATAAAAAATAAAAAAACAAACAAAAATGATGCAGGATGAACTTAAACAAGTGAGGAAAACATGTAAAGTGAATGAAATGAACCTATGAAATGTAATGTACAGTCCTGCAATAAAGTATAAAAAAAAAAAAAAAAAAAAAAAAAAAAAATCTGTTTTGGTAGTCTGTACAATGTGACACTTGCCCTCTTCCACCGGCCCTAGTTATTATAGCTAGCTAGCTATAACGTCTTTATATATATATATATATATATATATATACACATGTATACATACATATACTATATATACCATACAGGCTAAATACTGATTAACAGTTCATCACTTTGGCAAATGCATCATCTATGCCCATTGAACAGATTTATTAATGATCCTATCTTAAGAAAACTAATGTAACACTCTCATCTAGGGATTTACACGGCAAGTCAAATGAAGAACTACAAATCCCTGGAAGCACATAAGTTCTTCACCAGTGGCTGGGTGGATGTGGTACTGCACCACAAACCCTCTGCTGACATCACCGTTTTCAAGACCCAGGTCAAGCCATCATGGAGGGTCACTGATAAATCCCACAGCACTTGGGTTGCTGCTAAGAGTACTGGGAGGTTAAAGCAGCTCACTGTGATTGCATGGCAGGGTAAGCTGACTGCATAACATAACAGTTTTAATCTCAATGCCATATCAAATTCATTCAGAAGAAAATAAATGCTCATTGTATTCTATTTTATTCTAGACTGGGAGAAAGTTGTTCCCACGTCGGGGCACTTCTTTTTAAGTTAGAGGCATCTGTCCGCCTTGGCTACACAAGGACGGCACCAACCAGCATCGCCTGTGAGTGGAATAAAGTCTGTACCAAAAAGGTGGAGGCAGACATGGTGAAGGACATTAAATTCTACACAGACAAGGCAAAAAGAAAGAGGGCTGTTGGAAAAAAGTGTGGGGTAGTTCCGAAGGCAAAAGAACAACATCAAAAACAGTTCCTTGATATGTTGTCTGCCACTGGAGCACTGCCCGTTGGTCTCAGCACTTTTAATGGATATGCGGACTCTTTCAGGCCATGGTATGAAAATCTGTTAGGGTTTTCTGATGACCAAGTACTGGCAATAGAGGAAGAAACTAAAGACCAGGCAGAATGTTCAACTTGGCACCTGCAAAGAGTTGGGAGGGTGACAGGCACATCCGCGCACAGGGTACTACACACACCTCTTGAGAAACCCTCAAAATCACTTCTGAGAGATATTGTGCAGAAAGGGTCTCTGCAAAACCGTCTGACAACTCCAGGCATAGTTTGGGGGAGGGAACATGAAAAGGAGGCCATCGAAACATATAAGTATGCCCTAGGCCTAACAACAACATTCACAGCACAAACTGCAATCACCTTATCGAGTGAGGTATATACAGCCCACAAGAGCCTCAAGATTGGGAGGGCAGGCTTCCGAGTGTGCAAAGAGAAGCCCTACATTGGTGTAAGCTGTGATGCATACATATCATGTGATTGCTGTGGGAAAGGAGTGGTTGAGGCAAAGTGTCCCTTGAAAAGGGCCAGTGATATTTCACCTGATCACTGGCCCACAGACAAGACAGGACATCTGGACACTTTGTTGTCGCTGAGGACCAACCACAGCTACTACACCCAGGTAATACAATACATAACACTTCACAAGGAATTTCATTTTCTGTGTTTGTGGCAGTTTTGGTGATTGTAGGGTGGTAGAGCTATGCTGTCCTTTTATTTTACAGGTGCAGATGCAGATGTATGTGTGCAAAACAACCTATGCAGACTTCATCACCTGGACCCCGAAGCAAACGGTCATCTTCCGTGTCCATCAAGATGAAGATTTTATTTGTAAGGGAGTGGACACCATCAGCCGTTTTTGGGCCAGGCACATCTACCCTCAGCTGGCAGGAACCTCAGTCACAGAAACAGAGCTGGAGCTTCAGGTACAACACACTTTGTTCAGAGACTGCAAATACATTGTCTGTCATGTAATATATGTAACATATGCCATACAAATATAGGTAAACCCAACACAATTAATCACAAATGATTTATTTGTAATTTCAGGAGATTGAGGTGGAGTCCACAGACAGTGCTGTCCCAGACACAGAACGAGAGCTTCAGGTAAAATACACACAATTTAAAACACTGCAATATGGAAAATACATAAATAATTAACATTTACAAATGTAACAATTTCTGTTAATTATGAGGTGCATGCCAACATAATTTATCACCAATGATGTGTTTGCAATCTCAGGAGATTGAGGTGGAGTCCACAAACTGTGCAGTCCCAGAAGCAGAGCAGGAACTTCTGGTAGAACATACAGCATTCAAACACTGCATTGCAGTCATATGGAAATGCTTTTATAGTTCATATCTGTTTATATAGCATTTGCTACCATTTGCTGTTATGAGTTCATGAGGTTCATGGAAACATAATTAATCAAAAATGATTTATTTACATTCACAGGAGACTATGGTGGAGTCCACAGTCAGTGCAGGGTGGAGAGCAGTGCAGTAAGGTAGATTTTGGAAGATGAGGGAGCAAATAGTTGACAAAAGACTGACTATGATGTGATTTACAGTAAATGTGACCTAAGCACCAGACACATTACGGTGTATGTTAAGTTGTAAGATTGTTCATATGAGCTCAAACAGAAAAGAGAGCAGGACTGATTAACTGGCTATACATCCCCCTGTCTGTTTTTATTTAACACAATGCTACCTGACATGTTGACCAAGGCAGCGCACACGTGTACTATCTTGTCAATTGTAGCTACATCCCTGTTCTCAATCTCATCCCGCAGGGACTTCACGAAGCAAAAAGGAAGCGGCCAAGCCCCGCGGTGGCGTAGCGGTCTAAGCACTAGCCACTAGTGCAAGCTGCCCACCGGGGACTGGGATCGAATCCCGGTCTCGCCAGACCCGGATATGGCCGAGGCATATCACCTCCAGAGGGCGGTATAGGACTATTTCCGGACAAGGATCCGTCGCACAACAGCGCCCCCGGGGTGCCGGAATAACGGTGCTGGGCTCGAGGAGCCAGTCAGCTAGTCTGCCTGGCGATCTCCTCTGGGGCTGCCGGCCACGGGGTCGTGCGGCGGATCCTACGCAATAGGCAGGGGATAATTGGATGCTAGGTTGGGTTCAATTGGATACCAAACTTAAGGATCACCTCAATCAAAACCACCTCCTTGAGTTCTTTCAGTCCGGCTTCCGCCCTGGCCACAGCACGGAAACGGCTCTGGTCAGGGTCACCAACGACCTCCTGATGACAGCAGATACTGGCTCCCCATCCCTCCTCATTCTCCTGGATTTAACAGCAGCTTTCGACACCGTGGACCACAACATCCTCCTTCACCGTCTGCACTCCACCATTGGCCTCTCTGACACTGTCCACAACTGGTTCACCTCATACCTCACTGGCAGAACAGAGCACGTCACCCTGGGAAAGGCGAAATCCCACACCCACAACGTCACCTGCGGTGTCCCCCAAGGCTCGGTGCTGGGCCCCACCCTGTTCACACTATACATGCTCCCCCTTGGCTGTGTCATCCGCAGGCATGGAATGTCATTTCATTGCTATGCGGATGACACACAGCTCTACCTCAGAGTCAACCCCACCTCCTCTGCACCCCTGCCACTATCCACACTAACCACCTGCCTGGAGGAGATAGAGGCGTGGATGAAGCTCAACTTCCTACAACTAAACAGCTCCAAGACCGAAGCCATCCTAGTCGGCACACCACACCAGGTCCGGTCATCCACCATCACCAGCATCACCTTCTCTGGCCAGAACATTCCCCTCTCCTCATCTGTTACCAACCTGGGTGTCAAAATGGACCCTCACCTCACCTACGAGACCCACATTAAACATATTTCCAAAACAGCTTTTTTTCACTTAAGGAACATTGCCAAACTCCGTCCTGCACTCACTCTGGCAGATGCAGAGAAGCTCATCCACGCCTTTGTCTCCTCCAGACTGGACTACTGCAACGCACTCCTCATCGGGATTCCTAGCAGCTGCCTCCAGAAACTTCAATACATCCAGAACAGCGCTGCTAGGATCCTGATGAGGGTGCGCAAATATGATCACATCACCCCCATCCTCAAATCACTTCACTGGCTCCCCGTCTCCCTCAGAATTGAATTCAAGGTCTCCCTCCTCACCCACCAGTGCATCCATGGAACTGCCCCCCCCTACCTCAAGGAACTCCTCCATACCCCTCAGACCTCCTCACGCACCCTCCGTTCTACTGCCACCAACCTCCTCAAGACCCCCAGGACCAAGCTCCGCACGATGGGAGATCGGGCCTTCTGCTCGGCTGCTCCCAGGCTGTGGAATGCTCTCCCTGACCACCTAAGGGCACCACAGTCTGTGGATGCTTTTAAACGGGGCCTTAAAACCCACCTTTTTAATAGAGCCTTTTTTTAGCCTTTTAATTGAATGTTTTTATTGCTTTATCTACTGTGTTGTAAGCACTCTGAGATTTTATATGTAAAGTGCTTTTATAAATAAAATGCATTATTATTATTATTATTATTAAATTGGGTGAAAAAAGGGATAAAATCTGAAAAAACTAATTTAAAAAAAAAAGGAAGCGGCCCACCCAGGATTTGGAATCTGCACTTCAGGACGCCAATCACACGTTCTGTAAAATACCAATAAGTCTTTTGATAATCTTTTTAGGAAAAACTTCTCATAACTTTACCCATGTTCTCAGTATTTGTCATAGCACTGTTATACAAATGGCTACAGTCATACGTTGTGCTGTGTTGTTGAATATTGGCAGGAGTTTCAATGAAATTGTTAATAATTTATAAATAAATATATATACTTGCCAATATGAATCCGATTTTTGGATTTTCTTCTGGACTCTTCCACGTCTTTGCCTGGAAGTTGTTTCCTGCCCTGAGTGAAGGCTGGGGTTAGGAGACTGGCACCAAGCAGGCCAAAGTCATCTTTAAGCGTAAAACCCCGGTCAGCCAAGATCTGAAACAAGGAATGCGATTGAATAGAGTAAGTCTATTGCTTTTAATGTTTGTGGTGAAACACTAATTTACACCTGTACATAATGAGTACAAAAAAATGTGTGTATGTGATGAACTGTTACAGTATAGTATACAGTATGTAGAGTTCTACATTACCTGGTCCCCAGGATGGTGGTACAGTGGTGAAATGAAGCCAGATTCCCTCACTATCTTAACATCGGATGCTCTTCCACCCCAGCCTTTGGACAAGAAGGTGATGCTGCCTGCAGGACTACACGCAATCAAATATTTTACCGTAGTCCACTTCTTATAGCTGGAGTAAGATTTGGCCCTGTGGAAAAAACAAAGCATGGTTAGCATTCAGAAGTTACCTGGCCAAGTAATCATAAATTACATATTTTTTGGTGTCTTTCCCTGGCTTTAAGCCCCTTTGGATGTACAATTCTGATTTCAAAACAATCAATGATTGATGTGAGGCGAGGAAATTTGGCCTTTATCGTTGGTGGTATGGTTTGTCTGATGCAATCCCTGTCAGGCCAGTGAATGAGGAAGGTGATCTTTGCATACAGAAGATTCAGCCAACGTTGGAATATGTGGCGGATGGTAGTTTGTCGTTGGTCCAGTATTTGGCTCAGCAAAGCAATAGACGGATTCTGGCGTAGCTTGAGCAAACAGAGGAAAAGCTGGTCCTCGGTCGACAATCGAAAAACCTTAGGTGGTGACTTGATAAACTGAAGAAGGTAGCGATGTAGACAGTCAAACACTGCCCAGTCAAGCCCAGTCATGGCCCTGCATGCACTGTTGTTGCCTCGAACAGCATTCACAGACAATCGCTGCAATGCAGCATCACGTTCTCTTCTGGCCTCATCTCTCTCTCTCCTGAGATTGGCTACCTCTACGGCAATAGCAACCTGCTCCCTGTGCGAAACTGGCCTGTTGCTCAGTGTACCGTCCTCAGTGAGAGGTTGTTCAGTAGGCTCAGTGAGAGGTTGTTCAGTAGGCTCAGTGAGAGGTTCTTCAATGGGCTCAGTGAGAGGTTCTTCTTCTGAAGGTGACCTTTGTTTTCTTTTGGCTGACAGGACCTTCCCATCATCACCAGCCTCTCTCTTCCTGGCATTTTTGTAGCGCCGTAATTTAACTCTGCCTTGTGTCAATTGCTGCCGATGTGGAAAAATAGATGGGACATAATCCGGATGACTACAATCATTCACATGGAATCCTGAAACCAGTAGAGTAAGTGTAAGCCAAATGCAGATACTCATTCAAAATAACTTTATACAGCTTTGATTAAATGCACTCATCAAATGTAGTCATTAAGTATGCCAGCTGATACTTCACTCAATAGTCACCAATTCTAATTCTGGATTACAATTACCGTAATCACATTTCACAAGTAAATGATGTGTATTGCTGCAAAATGAACAATTACATGTATGGGTTAATTTAATCCATGACGATTCGATTCCCTATAGTTTTATTATCATGACATTAATGTCATGGTGATCCCAAGGACACCTCCACATGTGGCCATGTGGGGTTCTCTACCTCCTGCACCACACCCGCCCTTTACCATGTATTGGTAGAGCCGGCGTCTGATCGCAAGGTCAGCAGATCGGCAATTTGAACCCTACATGGCCACATGTCGAGGTGTCCTTGGGCAAGACACTAAACCCCAAATTGCTCCCAATGAGCGGGCAGGTGCCTTGCATGGGTAGCTTGCCGCCATTTATGTGTGAATGAGAGGCCATTGTAAACCTAGCTACAGGCTAAAGCTACAAGCTACAAGCTTTAACATTAAATTGGGATTTCCTTGGCTTTTCAGTTTGTTTTATATTCCCTATATATATATACAGTATATGTTATATATTTCCCTTTCAATGCAGCATCAACATTCACTACTTTGACTTTTAACATTATAACTGTTGACTTCATTTAACATCATTAACTAACCTTTGATGAAGTGTTTGCCACAGACATACACGTATTGACTGGAAGGGTCCCACTGCTGACCACCTTCATCCTCTCTGCGGATGGCCTGAAGCCACAGATCTCTTCTTTTACTGTCCTTTGCTTTTTGGGGAAGTAAAGAAAATCGTAAATCTGGATTTTTTTTTATTGTTTGCCGTGCAAAACACTACGCAGCAAGCCTTAGGCATGGTGACACTACATTTTCCAATAAGGCGCCAACAGTTTTAAGCGGTCGTGTGATCGTCCTGATGACAGGGAGATGACGTATGACTGCTCTGGAGGCAGACTGAAAGGACACACTGCCTATTTCATTACTTTTCTCCATATAACGACGTCGATCATTGATCGGAAACCACACTATATAATAGTTTGCTTAACTGGCCATCGGATTTGTGCATCTAATATCTAAAAAGCAATACAGTTTTCTTATTTTATCGGATTAAAGTAGCAAAGACCAGAAATTCCCATTGACCGCCATTCAAACTTCTACTCTTCTATCACCCAAAAAGGGGCGTGGACATTACGGGAGGGGAAAGTACCCGGATGCGTTGCTCTGATGAATTGGTTTAATTGATTAATCAGCTGTGCACTGTGTGTTCCAACGGTTTACCGCACAGCTGATTAATCAATTAAACCAATAGAGTGAGACAGGATATGTTCATACCAGTTGCCTTTCAGGAAAGCTTCAACAGTTCATGAAGCTTCATCTCGCCATCACTAGTGTTTGTTTAGTTAGGCCTAGTATTCAACGCAAGACCACAGTTGATATAGAAAAATAGATTGCAATCTAGTGCGGAAGTTGCCTGCAGCAATTGAGCAACTATCGCTAACCAAAACAGTTCATGAGGACCACAACGCAACTTTGCAGGTCAGTGTTGTATGTTTCCTGTTTGAAGACAGACACACGGATGTTGATAGTATGGTTTGTCATGATTTACCCTTCTAATGATATCTGGTCTGACCTCATCCATGATCACCCATCTATGTTTGCATACCAACCGAATGGTCTCCAGGGTGGCGAGAGAGAGAGACACACCGTGACGTTAGAATTATACGGTTCTATCTCCATTTTTGTCAAAATTGAGTTTTTTACATAATCTGATTCATTAGGTGTTTATTAATGCCTGTGTGGTGTTATTTTTAAAATGTTGACATTTTTGAGTTAGTAATTCATAAAATACAAAGGTTCCATCTCATAAAACATAATGGAATGTAAACACTTTGACGCTCAATATCTCTGAACTGCCCTAAACGGAGATAGAACCTTAACATTCTAAGCTCACGACACCTAAACAACTGATGCTGCTGCACATCTTGTAAAGATCACATGTTCTTATGTTATTATACTTATTTAGCTACAGCACAATTATGTCTGATTTTAGCCAACCTAAAATATACAAGTCTGTTATTCTGCAGCTAGACTAAAACTATGGATTTAGGCTGAGCTATTGTGGAAATTATGTTATTACGCATTGCTACTACTTTATTTATTTTGGTGAAATATGAAATTTGCTTAAGGAAATGTGTCATGTGCAAGTTTGAACAAGATCAGATGATGATGTGTACAAAAATAAAGACTATAATGACACAAATGGATCTGTTGAGAAAACAGTTAAAAGTCTACATAATGCATCAATTGCACTCAATAGGGACAAGCACATATCCCTCACAATGTCTTGTATATACAAACACTCAAGCTGAAGTCACGATTAAACAATAGCACCACATCTTTGCTCCATGTATTACTATGACTTAATGAACTATGAATAATTTAATTTATGACTTTTGAAAGTGTGTCAGTCACAGTCATGTGTGTCTTCCTTTTTGCCCTAGAGTCAGATGACGTGTCTGCTTAGAGAATCTTGTGCCATGAAGCTGTAGGCGGGTGGACACACCACAGCCCCTGTCTCTGTGACTGAGTCACCATGTCCTTAATGGGTCCACCTCGTTCCCCACCTGCCTCTACCTCCATCTCTTGGAGTAGCAGCCATGGTGACACCGCTGCTGCTGTGGGGACTCTGGGGTCCCCTGAGCAGGCTCTCTATGCCTCTGACCGCTATGCTCGACTCATACTGGCCCAAATGAACAAGATGAGGCTCCGCACAGATTTCTGTGACGTGAGGCTGAGGGTGGGTGGACGGGTCTTCAGTGTGCACAGGTTGGTCCTGGCTGCCAGCAGCCCCTACTTCTCTGCCCTCTTCTCCGGGGGGATGAGTGAGGCTGACAAGGAGGAGGTCCAGATCCTGGGAGTGGAGGCCGAAGTCTTCGAGGTCCTGCTGGAGTTTGTCTACACAGGTCCTGACAGGATACATGCTCTCCATACACAGACAGTATCTACACAACGATTAGAAGTCGAAAGAGAAAGATATATTGTTTGTATCATTCATGCATAGGACATTAGTTCATTCATTACACTAGTGTGTTTATGTATTTAAGGTCCTTTCTTTAGCTATTATTCTCAGTCAACAGACAATGTTCAGAAAGCTAATACACATGAATTGCACCACCATGTTATATAGCCTAGGTGATGTTTATTTTGATTGATGGTAGGATAGCTTCTTTGTTTGTGTGCATCTCTCTGAATGAAGTCTGAGCTGCTTGCCCCCCCCCCCCCCCCCCAGGTATGATCAACGTGACAGTGGAGAACATGCAGGAGCTGATGGTGGCAGCAAACATGCAGGAGCTGATGGTGGCAGCAGACATGCTGCAGCTGAGTGAGGTGGTGTCCATCTGTGGAGAGTTCCTCAAGGGCAACATGGACCCATCTAACTGTGTTGGTGTCAACCAGTTCCTGGAGCAGATCGCCTGTCTGGACATGCTGGAGTTCACTGAGAACTACATCCATGTCCACTTCCTGCAGGTGCAACATTCTCTTTCCTTCCTCATCCCTCTCTTTCCCTTTATCTTCCTTTTCTATTATTTTTTAATTTATATTTAAGTTCCTAAATGACTTCTCCAAGGCAGGATCTATCTCCTTACCACTAATTTTAATCTACTTTGTATGTAGCTATGACAGAAACGAATCTTTAACGCATCTTTAAATCAGTAAAAAAAACGTTCAAGCCAACACATAAAAACTCAAAGAAGAAACTCAAAGAAACTCTGTCTGTCTAGGTGTGTGTGTCTGATGAGTTCTGGGGCCTGTCGAAGGACCAACTGGTGAAGCTGTTGCGCAGCGAGGAGCTGAGGATTGAGGACGAGTACCAGGTGTTCACGGCCATGGACTGGCTGCTGCAGGACGTGGCCAAGAGGAAGAAGCATGTGGTGGAGGTGCTGGATCCTGTACGCTTCCCTCTGCTCTCCCCACAGAGACTCTTCAAGTACATCGAAGGTAGTTGAGACCCACAGTACAGTTCAGAGGCAGTACACAGAGAAGCCTGGAGCTCACCTTGACGACTCACGACTTGACAGCACTGGATGATTCCATGCATTAAACTGACTGAATAGTCATTTAATTTCTCCTTGCAGGCATTTCTGACTTCAGCCTGCGGGTGGCACTGCAGACTCTGCTGAGGGAATACACAGAGGTGACCAAGTCTCCCAAGGAATATAAGATGTACAGTCTGTTACAGCCTGCTAGGATGAGGCCCAGAAGAAAAGCCAGGAAATATCTTTATGCCATAGGTAAGCCTCTGTGGTAAACTTTAAAGGGGCAGTCTGGGATTGGTATATACATTTTTGGACATTTAAATTAATGATTTGTTAACATTACAAAACACCCTCAAACTCACCGCCCTCACCTCACTCACTGCTTTCAAACAAATCCTGCAGCGAACCATAGTCGATCAATGCACCTGTTGATCACCGTCTCTCACCCATCCCATAACCCATCACTGCCTCATTTTAAGTACCCCTGCTCCACTACCCCCGCTATCCCTCACCTCCGCTCTTCCTCACCCCTACCTCCTCTGTCTCTCTCCCCTCTCTCTGACTGTTAGTATTTTAATGCATCTGTATTTGCCATTGTTTTATTGTTTTATTGTTTATTGTATTACTTAACCTTGTTTTATTTCTAGCTTCCCCCCCCCCCCCCAAAGAGCCACTGCTTTTTGGTCAGGCTGCATTTGCAAATAAGAATTTGTTCTTACATGTTTGCCTGGTTAAATAAAGGTTAAATTAAAAAATAAAATAAACATTTGTAGCCATTAATTCTTGAGCCCAAGCATACATAGCTCAGTCTATTAATTTGAGATGTGTTAAATTTCTCCAGCCCCATCCCTCAGCTGTTTACCAAAAAAAGTGGCGGGGAGACCTCTTTGTTGTTCCTGTAAAATCATTTGATTATCAAGTTTCAATACAGCCCTCATCTCCCTACGTTTGCGTAGTAAAAACACTCTCACGTCACGTCTGGTTTCGCCCTCTCAGGAGGCTACACTCGGCTGCAGGGCGTCCGTTGGTGTGACGGGAGAGCCCTCAGCTGTGTGGAGCGCTTTGACTCCTTCAGTCAATACTGGACCACTGTGTCCTCCCTGCATCAGGCCCGCAGTGGGCTGGGTGTGGCCGTGCTGGAGGGCATGGTCTACGTGGTTGGAGGTGAGACAGTGCACTCAGTCTGTTTGTCTGTCTGTCTATCTGTCTGTCTGTGAGAGGTAGAACAACTTCGTTATACAGTGTGGAAATCAACAGATGGTGGTCCTTCAAGTTCATGAGTAAAAACAAAAAAGTGCCATAATGCAATCACAGTCATACTGTATGCATACATGTTTGACATGTCGATATTTCACAGTGGAATTTCCATTTGACATAATATAATTGTGCTTTCCGTTTGCTATTGCCCAGGCAGGGAGGACTCCATGATATTCGACTGCACAGAGAGATATGACCCAGTGACCAAGCAGTGGGCGGCAGTAGCCTCTTTGAATTTCCCACGCTGTGGAGTTGGCGTCTGCCCCTGTCACGGGGCGCTCTACGCACTAGGTAAACACCAGCCTGTCACTTGGGACATGCAGTACATGGAAGTAGATATGAATAGAGTATCATGTGACCTCACTACTGTGCTCTTGCAGGTGGTTGGATCGGATCGGATATTGGGAAAACGATGGAGCGCTACGACCCGGCAGAGAACAAGTGGGAGATCATCGGAAACATGGCGGTTCCACGATTCTATTTTGGCTGCTGCGAGTTACAGGGTTAGGCTCTCCCAGAGATCACTAAGGAACCTATGATTTAGAGACTAGCATGCTTATTCAGTGATAATTAAAAACAAATAAAATAAGAAGAATAAGAAGAAATGTATATATATATATATATAGTACATGTACAAGCAAAATGTAATACCATATTCACACCATATTTACCCTTTGATCTTAATGAACACTCGTAATGTTATTGTTAGGAAGGTCCTCTGAACCAACTAGATCTGTGTGGCCTTTGATCGCTCTGCAGGGTTCATCTACGTGATCGGGGGTCTCAGTGACAAGAGGATGGAGCTGCGCTCGGCCGAGATGTACGACCCCATCTCCCACCGCTGGAGCGCCCTGCCTGTCATGGTTACACGACGGGCCTACGTGGGCGTGGCCTGCCTCAACAACTGCATCTACGCCGTGGGAGGCTGGAACAAGGCGCTGGGCTCCCTGGAGACGGTGGAGAAGTACTGTCCTGAGGAGGTTGGAGCCTGTCTGTCTCTTGTCTGGTGTCTGTCTCTGCTGTCACACAGAAGGCTTCACAATTAGTACAATTAGTTAGTGTATTGGACATTGACCTTTGACTGAACAATAACATGAAGGGGATACTTCACAAAATACATGTTAACTGACTTGGCCCATGCTAAATGATGGTCGCCTATAGAGGGGAGGGTGGTGCCTGTATACTTAGATAAAGCCGCAGAGTCTACCCAATTGACTAAAAGATAGACTAAAAGGTTAGAGAGCTGAGATATTTATGTCAAAGATGGTTTTTATGTCAAAGATGAATCGCAATAGATGAGCATGTATTATTGACTAGTACAAAGACTGTGACTGTGTGTCTTTTAACCATAATGTGTCTTTCCTTCCACAGGAGAAGTGGGTGGAGGTGGCACCTATGGCGGTGGCGTGGGCGGGGGTGTCCGTATCAGCCGTAAATGGTCTGCTCTACGCTGTTGGGGGGCGGGCCACCAGCGGAGACTTTTCACCACCCGTGACTGTGGACTCAGTGGAGATCTATGACCCCCACCTGGACACCTGGACTGAGATCGGCAACATGATCACCAGCCGCTGTGATGGAGGGGTGGCCGTCCTCTGAGAGACAGGTCCACTGTTTCCATCCAGAGCCATATCACAGAAGAGTCCTCCTCCAACACATTATTACTATTTCGCTTGAAACATGGCCTTCACCAGCAATGGATTTAGATGTTGTACAGTGGCAGGACGCCACAGTAGAATCTACTTGCCCACCTCCCATATCCATGACCACACACATCGTACCCTCAGCCAGCCAGTGAAGTGTGAGCTACAGTGGAAACTTGATCATGTACAAGACATTATGCTCAGCATCTGAAAAAATCAGTTGTAGTGCTGAGGCACAAACATGTACATTTCAAGCCTGCAAACTGTGACACTTTAAATAACGTGAAACAATACCATTGTGCAATATGACTACCCTAGTCGTCTATCTGTACAGTATAGTACAGTGGATTGTGTACATAGCCTTTATTTATGTAAACCAGCTCCTTCCCTTCTTGTGATTTTTTTAAAAGTGTTTTTTTTTTCCCCTTTCCTAACACCAGGGGAGCCACCCCTCCTAAATTTCGTTGTTTGGTACCTGTACTGTAGCAATGACAATAAAGTCCATTCATTCATTCATTCATTACAGAGCAAAAACGGAGGGCCTTTTTCTTGGTACAGGAATTTGCTGTTCAAAGTCAAATAGCACTTGTTTCCGTAGGCTTTGAGTTGGTGGATTTACAGAATGTTTGATTGTTTGTTGCTGATATTGCTGAACTAGACATTGTACATTGAACACTGAGCCAAAATGGCAACCTAGCACTCTGTCAGTTACACTGAGGTGTGTCTTGATTGCAAGGTAAATTGCTTCTATTGTGCACTGTGATCTTTTAGCAAGTGTGTCTGAACTGTGGCACTTTCAGGATGTAGCCTAATTTCAATGAGTGAAGATATGGCTCTCAATTGACAGAGAGAAGTCTCATTGCACCATTTCGTCATACAGTGGTGCTCCAAGATGTTCATGAGAATGTCACTCTTTTCTCTGACATGATATGAACTGATCGACCTGTGCACTTTGACTTATATATTATTTTGACCCACCTTTAATCTCTCACAGTGCAATTAACACCAAAACTGTTTTCTAAATTTCAAGTGGGTTATCCGTTACATTTTGGACTGAATGTAGATGGCAATGTGTTTGAGGGGCTTATTACTCTAAGTTGTTTACACTGAGACGTATTAAACCTTGTACCCCACTTACTTGACATGAAGCTACTTTAAGCTACATTATATGGTCCTCATGTGAAATTGTTATTGAAAATGCTTTGCTGTGCATTTGAGGCTACGTCTTCTGTAAAAACAGTCACTGATGTTGAAATGTTTTAAAAGTGGCATTAATTGGTACTGGTTACTCAGTATTTATGTTCAAATGCAATGCTCGTTGGCTGAAATGCAGCCATTGTATAACTGTAAATATGTGTGCCTTTTTAGTCAGTAAACACTGTTTTAAAACACTGAGGTTGGAATTATTAGCTTTTATCCCCTTCATTCAGCAACATCACTAGATAACAAAGTTAATGTATATTTTAGCCCTCACACATTGATGTACTTCAATGTCATCAGTAGCACATTGATTAAATGAAAACACATATCTATGAAATGTCTCTCTGTCTTTATTATATCTTTATTTTACATAATCCATTTTTACAGAAGTGTGGTGTATTGGGCTCAGGTGAGCCTTTGCAGCCAAACCAATGAGAAACACTGTATCTTTCAGTCACAATGATTTTTGAGATCTCACTGCAGTGCAACTTAAATACAGCTACTAAAGTCTGGTCTTTGTCATTATTGAAAGCTCCCTAGCCACTATAGCTTGTCAATTCTCAAGCGCCTTGATATTTTTCTCTGGACACATCTTCTTCAGTGTCAGTGTGGCCACTAAGGAGAAGGTAGCCACAAGAGTGAGGATAGTCCGCATGGCTTTGAACCAGCCAGGGTATCCGGGCAGCAGGACCAGGTCGTAGTGCAGGGAGAGGCCCAGTCCCATGACGACCAGCAGGGCTCCCTCTGTGATGTTGTCCCTGCACAGCAACGCCATCCAGGCCAATAGGGAGGGCACCACACTGTTGCCCAGGTTCATCCAGTCAGGCTGGGCCGGGCTTCCTTCAGGCAGGGCAAACCCCCAGCGGGCCCCGCCCAGGAAGGACACGATGCAGGCCCCGTAGACCACCTGTGCATAGGCCACCTCAGGGTAGTAGGACTGTGTCACGGCCATAAAGACAGGGGCGGCTAGGAATGGAATGAGGCCAGATAAGCCCAGGTACAGTGCGGGCTTGGGCGCCTGAGTGAGGACTTTCATACTGAGGCGTTTCTGGTCCCTCTCCGTGTCCACTCTCTCTGGGGCCCCTGGCTGACCCTGGCAGGGACGAGCGGCAGAGCAGTTCAGTGGTCTGTGGCTCAGCAGCCTGTTGGAGGCTGGTAGTCTGGGGAGCAGTAGAACTGAGGAAGCTTGTGTCATGTAGGAGCTGGTGTAAACACATTGTCTATTCACTGGGCAGTTGGACACTCGGACCACCTGCTGCAGAGATCGCCGTGTGGGACCCTGGGAATAGGAAAGATAGTGTTGTTGATAGGGCATTGTGGCAGTAATGCATGTCTCATTAGGGCTTTGATGTGGTACATCTGATTCCAAATAATAGCCGAGAGGATCCAGACCTTCTTTGTTTTAACTACTCAAGCTAACAGGCAGATCAATATCACTATTAGACTGATGTTATGTTCCGCTTACCCCACATGGAGTCAACCTCCTCAATGCAAATGCAATCATTTTCAACCAAAGAGAAAAGGGCGCGTGCATTAGTCACTTCCCTTGCAACGATAATGTGCCTTGCAATGGAGTAATGGCATGCATACTGAACATTTAATAGAAGCTATTTTGCAATGTTACAATGTAACACCGGTGTAGCTAGTCAATCCAGCTACACTGTGACCCATTCTTAATTAATGACCGGACCAGCATTATAGAACACTGGGTTCTTATTGTTCGATTACTGTCAGGCCTATAGTATCATTCTAGCATATGTTTAGAAATATAGTCACCGTTCGTGATAATCAATTTGACATTTGTCCCCCAATCGACTGAAAATGACAGCGGAAGATGTGTAAAGAAGGTCATCTGCAGAAACAAACTAATTTCCATGCTCGATTAAGCCATGTCTGACCCTGTCAAGTTGGTGAGAGTTCGATGTCCCGCTGCTCTGTCTGCAATGGATCGATTAGTGGACCTGGGAGTCGACAGTAGAGTTACGTTCAAGATTCGAAAATGTTAATATTGTGAACTTTAATACGATTCAATGCTTGAACAAAAATGTTGCTCTGGTTTCTTGTTTCGGCACAAAGTGACATTTCAGTATGAAGAATATCCTAGTTTACAGTACCGTAAACGTAGCAACTGCAACTACTAGCCTACAGTAACAGTAGGCCTATGAGCATAGAATTGTACTGGAGCATAGAATTGTACTGGAAGCATCAGTGCTGAAAGTGTGTGTAGGGTTAGATTTTGGCATTTAGCAGACGCCTTATTCCAAAGCGACTTACAATCAGTAAATGTTGCATGTGAGGACACCATCAAGGTTGACATTGTCTTCAATCACTCTCTGCTGGATTTCACAGAGTCGGATGGCATTATTTTGAAGGACCATGTCAACAATGAGTGCTTCTTGTTGTTGGGAGAAAAGTGCAGAACTCTTCCTCCTCTGCCTCTCTGTATGTTTCCGTCCATTGTAGATGGATGCACATGTGCCACCTGTGCACTCTGAACTGACTTTTACCCTGCCCAATTGGTCTGATCACATCAATAGAAACATGTGTGTTAAATGTTGAGTTGTTGTGTGTAACAGATGACAACTGTGTTGGAGTTGTGTTCACATTCTGCTGCCAGTGTTCACAATTTTGCAACACAAGTGTATCACAGTGTGAAATGTGTTTAGTGACTAAGAATGTGTTTAAGGTTTGGCAACAAAGAGCGGATGAGTTTTGCAAATTGTGTCTAAGTACCTGAACAGTGTTGAAGGTTTGGCCAAAAGAGTGTTTGATTCGACAAATGAGTTTAGGCCACTGAGAATTTGGTTCAGAGAATGGGGTTTAGTGTTTTAGCAACTGAGAAAAACTGTAAAGCGATAGAGAAAAACTGTAAGGTGTAGCCTGAACTGTCCTGATTCCGTTCAGATAGTGGACATGTAAAAGGATGGACAACCCATGAAATATATAGATATTGCAACCTCTATGGGCAATGTGTACCATTCTCAACATGATGCATATACTTGCATTCATATTGGAGCTAAATGATATGATTTCTGCCCCCACATACTTAGGGAGGCAGCAACACAAGCACTGTGGTAGCAGTCTGGCTCCCAGTCTCTGGAGGTGTCATGCTTCACACAGAGAGGTTTGAGGTGATGTCATTCACATGGGTTTGGTAATGCTGCCATCTAGTGGTATTGACTGAGGCCCACATCAACCCCCCCTATGTGAAAATGGCCTGTCAAAACAATAGCATCCGTCTGCACACATGCATTTAGCCACCGCTACTCCAAAACAGTGGGAGTGATAGGGGAACACAAAAGTTCAACATTCGTGGCCAAATAATTATAATTATAATAATAATTATAATATTTTTTTTATTTTATTTAATAGTGTAGATTCATTCACTCTCCTTTTTTATAGAGTAATTTTCAGTTAAGAGTTTCACGGAAACCTGTTTGTGTTTCCTTTGTACAATAAATCTTGTTTATTTTATTTCCCTTCACCTCTGATTCTTGTCCCCCCGGTTTTATTTAATTGTTACACCCCGTATCCACTAGAACACATATGGGGTCGTAACACTGGTTAATAGTGTGGCACTAATACTAGCCACTCACTCACAGTTCACGCCAAGAGAACATCACCAACAGTCCATTCACATCAACACACGTAATCCTTTTCCCCCCTCTCTCCTCTCACTCCTCTCACTCTCTCACCTAAACCCAGTTTTTTTTAAAGGGTACAACAGCCAATCCCATGACTAGTTCGCTCATCAGCTAACCCACTTCAGCTGTGTCTAATCAACATGCCTGCGAACTTCCCATCCTATTATTAGGTCCCGTTTCATCTCGTGACGTTTATATCAAAAGTTAGATCAGGTTTAAATATTTGTACTACAAACCGACCCAGATATTCTTGTTTCGAGTGAATCATGGCTCAAAAGAATCAGTATATCTGACACTGATATTGCCTTATCAGGCTATCTTGTTTGTTCTCCATCTGCTGGAAAGGATTCTGTTGAAGCACTTGGGGATCTACTTGCCCAATATACAGGCGATGAGCTTATTATAACTGGTGATTTTAACTTAAATTAGTTTAATTCAATCTCAGATGTTCGTGGGAACCTAAACCGAACCTCAATTGTTAGTTGAGACCCACTAGGCCTGATTTCAAGGACAGCTCAAAGTGTTGATTGATTGATCTGATTTTCAGCAATAAAGTTGACAAAATTGTAGCCAGTGGAGTATTTGAATTAGGTTTATTTCGTATTTTGAATTAGGTGGGTATCAGAAGCATTCGCTTAGAAAATAACAAATCTCATGTGGCCTTGAGAAGAAATCTCAAACATTTTAATGAGCCATCTTTCTTGGCAGGTTTGACTCAGAAGTAGAATTGATGTCATGTTACTATAAGTTCAATGATGCTCAACTGGCATTGGACTTCTTCACTGAATCAACTCAGTTGTTGTAGGAGTCTCTAGGCACAGAGGAACGGCTGTAAATATGTTTTTAATTGGCGTACAGCACGGCTCAGCAACGTCACTGACGTGCTGAGCGAGTCTTTTCTAAATAATAAAGAATAAAGAACAAGTACAGCTCTCTCTCGTTCTCTCTGTCTCTCTCCAACACCTCAGCAGGTTTCCCCCGTCTCCTTCACTCTCCCGGGGGAACAAACACACACAGGTTAAATAGACCAGCAGGATAACGAGTCTGATCACTGACACCTGTCCGTAATCAGCCCGTCATCACTGACACCTGTCCGTAATCAGCCCGTCATCCATCCCCCACCGACAGTCTGGCTCCCTCTGCAATTTTCCCTTTTTCCGTTCGATTTTGAGATGAGGTGCTCTTTTGCCTCCTAAACATGTTTTCTTTCATATTAGTGACAATAAAACGTCGACAAAAACACATTTGGTTGTTTATTTTACTTGATTGTGGTGCATGTGTCCGTAAAATCCTCAAAAATTCGCCAAAAGTTAGTACTTTACGCACAGCTTTACCGAAACGGCTGCTGTCAGGCCCTGTCCACACCTATACGTTTTTTTGATAAACGTGGATTTTTATATTCGTTTTGGGGGGTTCGTCCAGACGCAAACGAGTTTTTGCCCTCTGAAAACGAAGATGTTTAAAAACGCTGTATATTCGCCGTATATTTTTGACGTGTGGACGAGATAGACGGAGCTTTTTGTATTTGTCACGTCATCATGCGCGTAGATTTCTATGATCATGCGCACTGCAGCTGTTTGCTGTTCCCTCCAACGTCATATCCTGGCACCAGTAACTACTATGTTTACAACAGGCAACGGTGGTCGAGGCTACACAAGCGAGGAAAATGCATGTGTACAAAGTGCTTCTAGTTCTTTCACTGTTAACTGGACTTTTAACCTGTTTACATATAAATGCACGGTTAATGATCGAGAACATCCGCTTGTTAAGTCGTGACGTGTTTCCGGGTCCAACGTTGGCTGAGGCTCTGTCTTCGAAATGCCGAAATAATAATATTAATTAATTATATTTATATAGCGCTTTTCCGAGGCTCAAATACCCTGACAATATGGAGAAAACGGGAAAGTGCTGTGTCCCTTGTTGTATGAATAGATCAGAGTCTAAAAAAACGATTAACTGTCATTCTACCGCTGAAGTTCACAGGTACTCTGGTGCGGGGAATTTCTGGTTTGGACTCGGAAATGGCTAAACGTCACTTTTGACTTCAGACTTAACAAGCGGATAGAGAGACAGAGGCGTCTGATTGGCCAGCGGGGCTATGGGGATAATATTATATCGCCGACTACTGGTGTGGAATGCTCAATGACAGCGTTTATATTGCGTTCATGCGTATGCATGTGGATACAGACATTGTTTATAAACATGCTGGTGTGGACGGTAATATTTTTATATACCAAAAACGTTTATCAAAAAAACGTATAGGTGTGGACAGGGCCTGAAATATGGCAACCCTGGGCTCGTTGGATAGATCTGTTTCTCTCGGTAAAAATGGTCGCAAAAAAAATATACAACGCCCCTTGTATCAGCAACCAATCACTAAAATAGATAGGTTGCATTTTTTGAAAATACGCGATCCTATTGGTTGATGCGAGAATTCTCGAATGTGATTGGTTCTCGTGTCCCATGTGACGCGGAAGGATTGACTCAGTGGAGTTACGATTGATTCAGTGGAGTTACGAGGATAAGAAAACGACGATAAGTTAATAAGTTAGAGATAAGTTAGATAAGTTAGATAAGTTAGAGAAGTTAGAGAAGTTAGATATGTTAGAGACGATAAGAAAACAAACATAAGATGGAAGTAAAATTCAGCAAAAAGAGGCAGATGCAGCTCCGCTTGGCCAGAGAGAAGAGAAAGAGTGGTGAAGTGGACGTGGAGGAAAATGTTGATGCTATTCAAAAATGCAGTCCCCGTCTCTACCAGAGGCCTACCTGGAGGCCCCTGTGGAAGGGCTCCGTCCTCTTGTGGATGCTGAACAGGGATTACCTCTGGAGGATCTGGGGAGGATGGTCACATTTTCCCAGCATGCCCAGGAGTTGTCAGAGCTGTGTCTGGGGGTGGAGCAGGTGACGGAGCAGGAGCTGGAGATGGCCAAACGCCTGGAGGACTTCATCGTCCAGAGCCAGGACCAGAGTGCACAGCTGCAGGCCGAGGTCAACGACCTGAGGAACATGCTGATGGTCCGTGAGGAGCAGCTCGCTATTTCGCTATCACTTTTTGTGATAACACACCCATAAGTAGGAGGGGGAGTTGTTATAGATGGTGGCCAGTACGGGTATCGAACCCGCGACCTTCGCGTTATCAGCACGATCCTGCGTAGGAGTGTTCGCGTTGCAATGCAAAGAAGCAGCCCAAGAGCTAGACGGGTCGTGCTTGACGCGCTTAACAATGCAGGGGGAGGTGGAGGAAGAGGAGCCAGAGGAAGGCGAGGAAGAGGAGGCCTCTCCTCGGAACACCTACATCCTGGCCCATCACCATTGTTGACCAATGGAGTGAGGAAGGCCATCCTCTTCCTCCTCCTCTTCCTCATCGGTTTTTTTTCTTTCTTTTTTTTCTTGCAAAAAATGCAGTCCCCGTCGCTACCAGAGGCCTACCTGGAGGCCCCGGTGGAAGGGCTCCGTCCTCTTGTGGATGCTGAACAGGGATTACCTCTGGAGGATCTGGGGAGGATGGTCACATTTTCCCAGCATGCCCAGGAGTTGTCAGAGCTGCGTCTGGGGGTGGAGCAGGTGACGGAGCAGCAGCTGGAGATGGCCAAACGCCTGGAGGACTTCATCGTCCAGAGCCAGGACCAGAGTGCACAGCTGCAGGCCGAGGTTAACGACCTGAGGAACATGCTGATGGTCCGTGAGGAGCAGCTCGCTAGCGCTACCTTCAGGAGGAACAGATTGCAGACCTGTTGAAGGATGTACACCAGCTCAGTGGCCAGAATAATATGCACAACACTCTGGGTTAAGGGCCAAGACACACAATGTATATATATATATATATACATAATGGCAATAAAATGCATCAGTCTCTTTGTTCTCATCTTTACTTTTTATCAATAAAACTTCAGATGAAGAGTTGGTGATTTGCTTTGCTTTTTATTTCAGCCGTAGAGACCAACAGAGGTCTTGAGAGCCTCTACAAGACCAGAGAGGTGATGCGGAAGGCCTACGCCGACACCGACCCAGATGTGGCAGAGCTCCTGCAGGAGGATCCGGACGCTGTCATCGACGTCTCTGTATCGTTCGACGGAACCTGGCAGAAGAGGGGGTTCTCCTCACATTATGGCATCGGGGTCTGTATTGACATCCTCACCGGGCTAGTCATCGACTACGAGGTGCTGTCAACTTACTGCCACTCTTGTGTCCTCAAAGCCACGGCTGTCAAGGACAAAAAGGTCACCAAGGAGGACTACAAGACCTGGAAGGAGGAACACACCGAGTCCTGCGCCCAAAACTTTGCTGGCTCCAGCAAAGCAATGGAGCAGGAATCCGCCAAGCGCATGTGGGGCAGGTCGGTAAACGTTAATTTTTAAATACTGTTGCTCGGCAACATCATTCTACTTCTATAAAAGCTACAGAGAGAGAGTTCAGGTTTATCACAACAACACGACTTTAACACGATTTTTGATATATTCACCATCACGAGTTTGCTGTTTCATAGAAATGCAACGACAAGTGCAACGACAACTTGGTAAGTAATTACATTTATTAAGAAACAATGTGTTAACATATTAACACACATTAACACTTTATAATAACTTTCATCCATAAGGCATTGTGACGGCTATGAGTAGCCTGGTTGTCTGTGTCTGTGTGTTTGTGTGTATGTCTCTTTAACAGCCATAGGAGATAAGTCCAGTCCAGGGGATCCACCCCCCCCCCCCCCCGTGATAATTGCCAATCAACTCCAGCAGTGGTCAATCAACTCCAGCCAATCAACTCCAGCCGATCAACACCAAACCAGCCAATCATCAGAGGCCACATCAATTAAAAGACAATGAAATGAAAGCAGCAGCTCCCACCATTCTTTTGTTGTACTCCTTTGTTCGTTTGATACCTTTGTTAGTTTGATACTTGTTAGTTTGATACTTGTTAGTTTGATACTTGTTAGTTTGATACTTGTTCGTTTGATACTTGTTCGTTTGATACTTGTTAGTTGATACTTTGTTCGTTTATACCTTGTGTTAGAAACCATTTAGTAATTATTATTGTTTATTTAACCATCCACGGGATGAGTTTATTGTTTATTTGTTTGAAGCATTTGTTGTAACTCCAGTTCTGTTTTTATCAATACCAATAAGACTGTTAATTTATCTTGGCCTGTAATAAATATCATTATTACATAACACCAGTAATACTTTGTTACTTCTTCTTCTCCCTAGCGAATATAGAACGTAACAAGTGGGGGCTCGTCCGGGATCTAACGCCGTTAAAGGGTCCGGATCTAAAAAAGGTATTTGGCTGGGCTAATTAATAGTTAATAAACATCATGGCAACGAAAAAGTTTGAATTGGAACAATTTATGACCCAGCCCTCTATACAACAACTGGAGGAATGCAAAAAGGCAGAGTTGGTAGAAATAGCTACTCACTTTGGTCTTACATATGAGAAAAGGATAACAAAGAAGGAGCTGAAACTTCTTCTGGTGGGGGAACTGGTTGAGAAGGGTGTGATTGAAAAGGCTAAGGATGAAAATTATGGGGAGGAGGAGTCTGGGGGCCCTCTACCTTCAGGGGGAGAGTAGCTTCTTCAGACGCCCGTCCCATCCTTTAAGACACCACTGAAAAAAGTGGATATCACTTTGGAGCAGTTTGACCCATCTCCTATTGGTAGTGCCAGTACTGGGGCTCGTGGAGAGGAGGCGAAACAGCAGTTTCAGTTAGCCTGTCTCCAAATGGAGGCCCAGGAAAGGGCAGCCATCAGAGAAGAGAAGGCTCAGGAGAGGACTGAGGCCCGAGAGGCTGAGGCTCAGGAGAGGACTGAGGCCCGAGAGCATGAGCTGAGGATGTGTGAGATCGAGTCTGCTAAAGTGATCAAGTTACGTCAGCTAGAGCTCGAGAGTCAAGCTCACAATCAAGCCCCATCTCCCAGTACCACCCCAAAACCTTTTGATGTCAGTAAGCATATTTCTTTGGTGCCTCCTTTTAAAGAGACTGAGGTGGATTCCTATTTTATTGCGTTTGAACGCACCGCTGCCGCATTACACTGGCCCGAAAATTTTGGGTATTACTGCTACAGTGCAAGTTGCAGGGAAAAGCTCGGGAGGCAGTAACTGCGCTTCCCGTTGCTGATAGTTTAGATTACACTAAGGTTAAGGACGCCATTTTTCGCGCCTATGAGTTGGTTCCTGAGGCATATAGACAGAAGTTCAGAAATCTTAAAAAGACCCCCACCCAAACGTTTGCGGAGTTCGCTAGGGAGAAGGGAATTTTATTTGATAAATGGAGCAATGCGTGTAAAGCAAATGATTACGAAACCTTGAAAGAGTTAATTCTTCTAGAAGAATTTAAGCAAAATTTGCCTGATCGCATTGTTGTATATTTAAATGAACAAAAGATAGAGTCCCTCTCCCTTGCTGCTGTGCGCGCAGACGAGTATATGCTCATGCACAAAACACATTTCCCTTCTGTTCCTGCTGAGAAGCCTCGTAATGCGCCGGCTACTCAGTTTCATTCCGTGAACCCTTCTTCCTTTAGGACGCAGAGCTCGAGGAAGGAAGATAGGGAATGTTATTACTGCCACAAACCAGGACATGTCATTTCTGATTGTTTAACTCTTAAAAACAAAGATCAGCACTTGTCTAAGAAGGGACCACACGTGCAGGGTATTGGATTGATTAGGGCGGAATCATGTTCTAACATTGGGATGAGCACCACCACTGGCACTGAAAGTGATAAATGTTTTGATCCATTCATATTTACTGGCTTAGTGTCATTGACGGGCGAACTAAAAGATCAGTGTCCAGTACGTATGTTACGAGACACCGGGGGGTCACAGTCTGTAATTCTATGTAGTGTCCTGCCATTCTCTGATCAGTCTGCGTGCGGCTATGGAGCTGTGTTGCGTGGTATTGAAATGGGTTATGTCCCGCGGGCCGTACATCGCATTCACATACAATCTGAGTTGGTTACTGTTTTTTTTTCTGTCGCTGTATGTCCAGAGTTACCCATTAAAGGAGTGGCATTGTTATTGGGCAATGATATTGCTGGGGGTAAGGTGACTCCTACGTTGGAGGTACTGGATTCGCCTCAATGCAGGGAATCTGAGACAAAAGATGTTGATTTGTTTCCGGTGTGCGCTATAACTTGTGCACAATCGAGTTGAGGCAGAGAGGAGGATAGCGATGTTTCTCTCTGTGATAGTGTGATTATGCAAGCCTTTTCTGAAAGGGATGAGAACCCGATTGTTTCAGCTTCTCCCAGGGAGAAAGTGGTAGAGTTACCATCCTCCCCGAGTCCTACCATACCATCCGCTGACAGCCTATCTCTCCCTGTAACCGGCGAGCGATTGCGTGTCGCTCAAGTAGCTGATCAGTCATTAAACAAATGTTTTTTACATGCAGCTAGTGAGGAATCTGAAATAGGGGGCAACGTAGTTTATTTCCTTAACGATGGGATATTAATGCGTAAATGGTCTCCTCCTAATGCAAATGGTTGTGAGTGGAATACTGTAAAACAAGTTGTTGTGCCTGTGGGTTATAGACAACAGGTGTTATCTGTAGCACATGAGAGCCAGTGGTCAGGACATTTAGGTATAACTAAAACTTATCAGCTGATATTGAAACATTTCTTTTGGCCCGGACTGAAGGCGGATGTTGCCAAGCACTGCCGCTGTTGCCATACTTGTCAGATGGCGGGTAAGCCTAATCAATCCATTCCACCCGCACCATTGCATCCCATTCCTGCTATAGGGGAGCCATTTGAACGTGTAATAATTGATTGTGTTGGACCTTTGCCCAGGACTAAAAGTGGAAGTCAGTATTTGCTCACTATTATGTGCGCTGCTACTCGTTTTCCCGAAGCTGTTCCGTTGCGTAATATATCAGCCAGCTCAGTGGTGAAAGCTTTAACAACGTTTTTTTCCACATTCGGTCTTCCTCTTGTTATACAATCTGACCAGGGCACTAACTTTCAGTCTAAGCTTTTCAAACAAGCCCTAAGAACGTTAGGGGTACGACATGTTGTTTCCAGTGCCTATCATCCTGAGAGTCAGGGTGCATTAGAACGATGGCATCAGACGTTTAAGGCAATGCTTCGTAAATACTGTCTAGAGAGTGGGAAGAGTTGGGATGAAGGAGTACCATTCATGTTGTTTGCAGCTCGTGAAGCTGTTCAGGAATCTTTAGGATTCAGTCCCGCGGCACTTGTCTTTGGACATACGCCTCGCGGTCCGCTCAAAGCACTGCAGGATAAGTTCCTCTCAGTTGAGTTTAGTGCGGAGCGGAATGTGTTAGATTACATTAGTCATTTTCGTGAGCGTTTGCATCAGGCTAATACCATTGCAAAAGAGTCTCTGGTTAGTTCGCAAACAGTGATGAAGCGTCATTATGATCGCACTGCTGTTTTTAGAAAGTTTCATGTAGGTGATAAAGTTTTAGCTCTATTGCCTATTCCAGGCGCTGCGCTGTTGGCGAAATTCTGTGGTCCGTATGATATTCGTGAGTGTCTTAGTGACACTGATTATGTGATCAGTACTCCCGAGAGACGGAGAAGTACTAGGGTGTGCCATGTGAACATGTTAAAACGCTATTACTCCCGTGAGGAATCTAAAATTAGTCAGGAGACATGTAAAACTGTCCCTAAGCCGGTAGTCACTGGCAGCTGTGCATTAATTGTGACAGAGTCTCTGTGCGCGACCGATGAGGATTTGATGGCACGTCATTCCTCTAATCAGAGTACTCGATTGGTCAACTCGGAAATGTTAAGTGTTGCCCACTCAGTTAACTCATTTGTCAGCAGAACAGCAAGTTGAGGTGATGGAGTTGATCAAGCGTTTTCCGTGTATATTTGGTGATGTGCCGAGTCAAACTACTGTAATTCGACATGACATTGATGTTAAGGGGGTGCGGCCTATCAAACAACATCCCTATCGTGTTAACCCGACAAAAAGGGCCTTGATGAGACAGGAAGCTGAGTATTTATTGCGTAATGGGTTAGCAATCCCTAGCTCTAGTGCTTGGAGTTCTCCCTGTTTACTAGAGATGAAACCTGACGGTTCTCCTCGTTTTATAACCGATTTCCGAAAGGTAAATGCTGTTACTGTTACTGATTCATATCCTCTCCCACGGATGGAGGATTGTGTTGACAATTTGGGTACGGCAAAGTATGTTAGCAAATTAGATCTGCTCAAAGGTTATTGGCAAGTGCCCTTGACTGACCGCGCCTCCCAAATTTCTGCATTTGTGACACCTGATCAAATGCGAATTTGGACAAGCTACTGTCATTTATCTGGGCCGACAAGTGGGTCAAGGGCAGGTGTTACCTGTGGAGGCAAAAGTAGTGGCCATAGCCGAGTGTCCCATCCCTAACACTCGGAGGGCACTGCGCAGATTTCTGGGAATGGCAGGATACTACAGGAGTTTTTGCAGAAATGTTTCGACTGTTGTACACCCATTGACCAGTATACTCAGCCCTAAAGTAAACTTTGTGTGGAGCAAGGAGTGTCAACATGCGTTTGACAGTGTTAAATCACTGCTAAGTCATGCTCCCGTGCTCGCGGCTCCTGATCTTAGTAGACCATTTAAGTTAGAGGTGGATGCTGGTGGAGTTGGAGCTGGGGCTGTGCTATTGCAAGAGGACAAGGATGGGGTTGACCATCCTGTGGGATATTTCTCTAGAAAATTTAACAAACACCAATTAAATTACTCTACAATTGAGAAAGAAACGCTTGCTTTGCTATTAGCTCTACAACATTTTGAAGTATATGTGGGGTCCAGTTCCTTGCCGGTGGTGGTGTTCACCGATCATAATCCCATTGTTTTCCTATCTCGGATGTATAATGACAATCAACGTTTGATGAGATGGGCTTTGATAGTACAAGATTACAAATTAGAAATAAAACATAAAAAAGGGATAGACAATGTGCTAGCAGATACTCTCTCTAGAGTATTGGAGGAGTAGGCGGGCAGGTTGGTTTGTGGTGGTAATAGCAGTGGTAACCTGTCCGAATCCTTGGGTTTGTGTCTTAAGGGGGGGAGTGTGACGGCTATGAGTAGCCTGGTTGTCTGTGTCTGTGTGTTTGTGTGTATGTCTCTTTAACAGCCATAGGAGATAAGTCCAGTCCAGGGGACCACCCGTGATAACTGCCAATCAACTCCAGCAGTGGTCAATCAACTCCAGCCAATCAACTCCAGCCGATCAACTCCAAACCAGCCAATCATCAGAGGCCACATCAGTTAAAAGACAATGAAATGAAAGCAGCAGCTCCCACCATTCTTTTGTTGTACTCCTTTGTTCGTTTGATACCTTTGTTAGTTTGATACTTGTTAGTTTGATACTTGTTAGTTTGATACTTGTTAGTTGATACTTTGTTCGTTTATACCTTGTGTTAGAAACCATTTAGTAATTATTATTGTTTATTTAACCATCCACGGGATGAGTTTATTGTTTATTTGTTTGAAGCATTTGTTGTAACTCCAGTTCTGTTTTTATCAATACCAATAAGACTGTTAATTTAGCTTGGCCTGTAATAAATATCATTATTACATAACACCAGTAATACTTTGTTACTTCTTCTTCTCCCTAGCGAAAATAGAACGTAACAGGCATTTATAAACCACTAATAAATAACACACAAATAAATGTGAATATGCTTTTATCATGTTATGTTCTGTTGTTATGCTCTTAGGTCATTCCTCCACTGTGGCTCCTCTGGGGAGGGTGTCTAGAAATCATGCTGCTCCACCCTTCATCATCATATCTGATGATGATGACGATGATGTGCCTGAGGAGATTGTGGTGATAAGCAGTGATGATGAAGAGGAGGAAGTGGAGTGCCAGCAGCGCAATGCCTCTTGCCAGATTGTGGTGAAGGAAGAGGAAGAGGAGGTCCCTTCCTCAAGCTGGGCCTTGACCTTTAGATCAATTTTGTTTGGTTAGTGAATGACTTGTTCACTTTGATACTAGAAATGTTTTTCTAAAGAATTGTATGGGGTGGAATGAAAAAAAGATATAGTGACAACTTAAAAATAATGTGCTTTTTTAATGGGACACCAAAATAAATAAAGGATAGAAAAAAGCTAAAAATAAATAAATGTGAATATGCTATAACATGTTATTTGACTATTGTTATGCTCTTAGGTCATTCTTCCTCTGTGGCTCCTCGGGGGAGGGTGTCTATGAATCATGCTGCTGCAGCCATGATCGTCATATCTGATGATGAGGATGATGAACCAGAGGAGATCATAAGTCATGGAGGCAGAGCCCATGTTGAGGTGGAGCGGGCACCAGATGGCTGTCCAAGAATGACTCAAGGAACTCCTCTGGATGACCAGGAACCGTGTCCGCGACCAAAGCGGACGGCAAATGTTGACGATAGGAGACTTTCAAAGGTCGCTAGTTCTCCTACCTGTGGACTACCAACTGGCCACCAACTGGGTGCTTGCACCTCAGGCACAGACTAAGGTGTCCAGGAAGAGAGCAAGGGAGGTGGCTGATGGTGGCTCCCATTCAGAGGAGGGAACCTCTCTGAAGAGACATAGAAGGGATAGAGACACAGACACCAAAGTCACCAGAGTCCTTGCCGGTCAGGCACAGAGGGTGTCCAAGAAAAGAAAAAGGGAGGTGGGCACTGATCAACACCCTGGCGGCTACCAGTCAGAGGAGGGAACCTCTCAAAAGAGGCAAAAAAGACTTGGAGTCTTTCTGTGTGATTCTGTGAGCTCCCCTCTCTCCCTCCCTCCCTCCCATGCCTGTACCCTCCCTACCCCTCCCTCCCTCTCTCCCATGTTTCTCTAGCAACATTGCAACCTCACACCCCTCCCTGTGAGCTATAACAAAACCAAAGGAAAAATAAATAATTGAATAAAGAAACAAAAAAAGGATTTGATCTAATTCGTTGTATAGTCAACACCTGAGACTGGATATGAATACTAACGAATACACACTGTGTGGTGTGATGTATGTCTGCGATACAAACACACCATTCAAAGGTAGGTGTGGTTCAGTGTCAATATCCGAGAGTTGGTGGAACACAGCCACAAAGTCCGAAACTAGCCTTGGAATGGAACTAGAATGGACCTATCGCTAAGCCACGCCCCAAAAACTGTCCAATCATAACACAGCAAAAGTCACTACTGGCAGAAAACTCGGACAAACAACTTGCTAATATCTGATGGTGAAAAGCTTCTAGACTAAATATTCTTGTCATCTTTAAAAGGAGGATAGGCTATATATGAGCTGAGCGGTGAGACCGCGGAGGGATACACAGACAGCAAGTGAATGAATGAATGAATGAATGAATGGTCTTTATTGTCATTGATATACAGTCCCTGACAAAAGTCTTGTCGCTTGGGTACAAGTTGACCTTAAGTGCCCCTCAAATATATTTCTAATCAAAATGTCTTTACAAGAAATGGCTAAATTCAATCCCAACAGCTTTTGAAATAATGTTATGGTGCAAAACGAAACTGCTGAAAAGCATTCTAACGTTCACAGCTTGGTAAAGCCCAGTGAGTCAGTTTTTGCAAAGACAAAAGTCTTGTTGCCTTGTCATATGATGCACCCAATCCTAGATTACAGCCTCACTTGTGATCAATAATTGATCAATCAATTAGTGGGTGTGTATAAAAAGAACCCCAGCACACCAGACCTTCACATCAACTGCAACTTGACCTCTGACAACATGCCTAAGATTCACCCTGAGACCAAAGCGTTGATTATCAAGAGGCTGAAGACCAGATCCACTGCTGAGGTGGCTGACACCTTCAATGTGTCTCAGCGTCAAGTACAAAGAATAAGAAAAATATTTGAAGAGACTGGAGATGTTTTTGACAAGCCCAGGTCCGGCAGACCCCGTAAGACAACTGCTCGGGAGGACCGTTTGTTGGCTCGAAAATCCAAGGCCAGCCCCTTTTCCACTGCAGCAGAGCTCCACCAGGCCTGGTCACCTCAAGTCCCCGTGTCAACCAGAACAGTTTGTAGAATTCTGTCTCGAAATGGCCTCCATGGTCGAATCAGTGTGGCATTTGCCAAGACCCACAGCCTGCTAAAAGGATGGACGCTGGAAAAGTGGCAGAAGGTGGATTTCTCAGATGAATCTTCGGTTGAATTACATCACAGTATTGCAGGAGACCTACTGGAGCCCGCATGGATCCGAGATTCACCCAGAAAACAGTTAGGTTTGGGACACCAGAGAGAGAGCAAGAACCAGGTGAGAAAGTGGACAGGTAGTCAAGACCACATAAGTAAGTAGAACCGATGGTTCTCGAGCCTAATGGCCCATAGGGAAGGAGCCTATCTCCTGTTTCCGTAGCGTGAGGCGGCTTAAGTTAAAGGTGTCACTGATGTAAACGGTTACAGCTCGAAGTGGCGGTGAGGTCTGGAAAAATATTGTCAAGGTCTTTAAAAAGTATTTGAAAGGTATTGAAATGAACCTCAAGATTCCTGTATATACCCTGTGAGTGCGCCAAAGGAGAAGAAATGCATAAAATGAACATTTGCTTGACCAAGTTTGTTGAACATGGAGTTTTATGAACGCATCGTTGGTGTGACATTAGAGGCACAGTTCTGATGCAGCATGAAAACCTGTATTACAAAAGGCATCTTAGGCTGGACACGCTTGTACCTGTACTGATGCAACACTGCTCTAATAGAGATACAGGGAGACCCATCAGCTACACTCACTAATAGGGAGACAGGGAAATGGTGAAGGAAATGGTAACCCCCCAAACTCCAGCCCGCTCACTCCGCTCCTCCACCTCGGCTGGCCGACTGGCCTCACCACCTCTGCACAGCAGTCGTGCTGCCCGATCACGTCTCTTCACAACACTGGCTCCCCGCTGGTGGAATGAGCTCCCCACGGCTGTCAGAACGGCAGAGTCACTACCCATCTTCCGTCGTAGACTGAAGACCTCCATCTCTTCAGGTTACACCTTAACTGCTCCTCCTGAGACATCTTCTGCCCCTCAGCACTAAGTCTCCTAAAGACACCCGCTTTCCCCTCTACTGTGTCCCTAAGAACTTCTATTGCCCCCCTTGTACTGTTTCTCTGTTCCTCCAGTATAAAAAATTAAAAAATGGTTTTAGAAGAAGGTGATTGAAGAAGGTTTTTCCTTCTATCAATGGCCCCGGGCCTGAGCTAGATTACTCTTCCTGCCACGAATGGTGGACTGACGATTCACATGCTTAGTATTCAAATGTATTGACTGTAAGTCGCTTTGGAATAAGGCGTCTGCTAAATGCCAAAAATGTAAATGTAAATCTCAAGTGGTCCGAGCACACGCGGAGGCCCACGTACAGCACAAGGAGACCGTCGCGCACACTACCAACAACTCTACAGCAATATTCTGGACATCATTATTTGCCAGATATGGAATAGGTTTCAAGACCACGAAAAATGCATGTTTCTTTCCCTCCTCGACCCCCAGCACTTTCAGACCTACCGGAAGAAATTCCCTCAAACAGCCTTCTCCAGCTTAACACAGAGTCACAGAACACTGTTCGATCTGTCCCGGCTAAAAACAGAACTAACTGTAATGAATGCCATGACTGATTTTGAAGGGAAAGTCCCACTGATCTCCTCCCTGAAGTCCCACTGAAGCAGAAACATCTGAGTGAGAGCATGGGGCAGCTTAACACATTGGCATGTGTGGCAGTGACCATCAGGCGGTCATTCTCGGCCTTAAAGCAAATTAAAATGTATGCCAGAAATGCTACTGGACAGACTTGGCTTTCAGCATTAGCCTCCATGTCTATTGAAAAGGACATATTGGTGGAACTGAAATGCACAGATTAACTGTACAACAGAGTAATTGAAGTCTCGAGGAAAGAAAGGAGGATGGATTTTGTGTTCAAATATTCAGTTGTTTTGGTGAGTACAAAGCATTTTATCTTTTATTTGTATATATTTTTGTCATTTTATTTCTGCTAATATATATGTAATTAAAATGACAAATATATAAAAAATAAATGTTTTATGCTTCTGTTGCAGGTTGCAAGAGATGTAGAGATGACGTGTGTGGCGCACTGGCTCAGCTGTGCAGTAAAAGTACTCTATTTGTTGTGAATCCCTCATCGGCTCCGCCCCCTCCTGCCTCGTTGGCGCTCGTTGAGCCTCATCAGGCTCAAGTGGAGACAGCTGGGTCCAGCTATCAACTCAGGAGGAGGCAGCCCTATAAGAAGCCCCAGAAACCTTCCTCCGACGCTTGATTATTTTGACCCATGTGGTTAGTTGTTTGGCTCTCCCTGTTGTCTATTCTCGTTCAAGTAGTTTTCACTTCAGAGTTTTGTTTGTTTGTTATTTTGCTAACCTTAGTTGTTTTCTTTGTTGATCCTCGCTCCCCAAAGGAACCTGCCTCCCCCTGCCTAGACCCCCTGCCTGCCTATCGACTACGTCTCCTGCCTATGTCCCTGCCTGCCTAACGACCACCCCTCCTGCCTATGCCCCTGCCTGCCTGCCGCCTACTCCTCCTGCCTAACCCCCTGCCTGCCTGCCGCCTACTCCTCCTGCCTAACCCCCCCGTCTGCCTGCCTGCCGACTATTCCCCCTCTCTGCTCTGGACTGGTTAGTACACGTACATATTTCAACACTTCACTCATCTACATAGCTACACCACACTAGTTTTGCACGCTAGACACTCACACCCAGACACATAGAGTACAGTCCCACTCACACCTCATTTACATTATCCAGTTCTCTGGCATCCACACATTCCCCCCACTTAGGCCCCGTTAGAGTAGGTTTATTCTTTTGTCCATCATTTTAATAAATCCTTTTATTGTTAGTTTGCCTCTTGTGTCCGTCTGTTCTGGGGTTCTGCCACACTTGACTCTTTTGCTAGTGCTACCATAACAGAATAATCAAGCCATTATGAGTCAAGGCAGCACCTCGGGGCAGACGCCCGCAGTTAAGCCCAACCCAGTTTCCCATTCAGTTGACGAGCTTGTTTCCGCCCACGCGGCCGAGCTCGCGTCCCTCCAGGCGGAGTTGAGTAAGGCTTTCCCCTCCGTTCAGGGTAACATCGCTGAGCTCCAGAAGTCGTCCACCTCCGCCTCAGCTGCTCTCGCCTCCCTTGCTGTCCAGATGGGCACTCTTGCCTCTGCGGTGGCTTCCATCCAGCTGAGGCTGAACACGCTCCCTGGAGGAGCTGCAGTCCCTGCTCCCCCTGCTGATTCACCGGGGGTTCCAGCCCCCCCAGGGCGAGCTCCCGCCCAACCCGAGCCCAACCTGGTTACCCCTCGACCCTTTGGAGGGAACTTTGATCTGGGCAGAGGGTTCCTGACCCAGTGTGAACTTTTTTTTGCTTTCCAACCGTCCAAGTATGGGTCAGAAGAGGCTAAAGTAGCCTTCGTTATGTCCCTCCTGGTGGACAAGGCTCTAGACTGGGCCATAGCCGTGGTGGGCAGAGACCCACATCTTGCCCAGGACTACGAGGCGTTCCGCCGGGAGTTTTCCTTTTTGTTTGACCACCCCTCTGACGGCGCGGACGCCGCCTCCAGGATGCTGGAACTCCGGCAAGGCTCCAGGACCGTCGCGGACTACACCCTAGAGTTCCGGATCCTCGCCGCCGACAGCGGGTGGGGAGACATAGCGCTCCTTTGCGCCTACCGGCGGGGTCTGAGTGAGGCGGTGAAGGACCTTATCGTCCGGGACCGCCCAGGCTCCCTTCAAGAACTGGTCACCTTGTCCCTACAAATGGATGAGCGCCTGCGGGAGCGCCGCCAGGAGCGCAGCCAACGCGCCGTGGGGCCCCCTCACTCGGTCCCCAGCCGCACGTCCTCTCTCCCCCGTTTTGCGGCCGCCCACTCGGCCCTGCCCCCTCGGGTTCCCATGCTCTCCCCAGCCCCGTCCACCTCTGAGTCAGCGGAGGAGCCCATGCAGGTCGGCCGGTCCCGCCTCTCTCAGGAAGAGAGAGAGCAGAGAATGCGGGGCGGGCTGTGCCTGTATTGCGGAAGACCCGGACACGTCCTCCGAACCTGCCCGGCGCGGCCAAAAGACCCGGCTCGCTAAAGGAGGGGTTTTTGGTGAGCCGTGCCTCGATCCCCCAACCCATCAAGAACCACAACCGGCTGTTCCCAGCCACCCTCTCCTGGGGTGAGGAGTCCATTTCTGCCGGCGCCCTCATTGACTCCGGGGCCGACGAGTGCTTGATGGACATCACCCTCGCTCGTCAGGCCGGCATCCCGCTCGTTCCCCTCGACCATGCCTTGTTCCCCCAAGCCATCGATGGGAGGCCCTTAGGTAGGATCACGCATAGCATTGAATCCCTCACCCTCACCATGTCCGGTAATCACGTCGAGACGGCACGTTTTCTTGTCCTCCACGCCCCCACTGCACCCCTAGTATTAGGTAGGCCGTGGTTGGAGAGACACGATCCCCACATCTCCTGGACCACTGGACGGATTTTGGGCTGGAGCATCCCCTGTCATGCCAACTGCCTACGCTCCGCCCTCTCTCCGTCCAGCGGTCCCAGGCCCTTAGTCTCTCCCCCGGACCTCACTGGTGTCCCCTCTACGTATCTTGACCTGGCCATGGTGTTTAGTAAGGACCGCGCCCTTTCACTTCCTCCTCACCGGCCGTATGATTGTCCCATCAACCTCCTTCCCGGGGCAGCCCTTCCCAAGGGTCGTCTCTACAACCTCTCGGTCCCGGAGAAGGAGGCAATGCGCAATTATATAGCCGAGTCCCTAGCCTCGGGTGTAATTCGACCATCGTCTTCCCCCCTCGCGGCGGGCTTCTTCTTTGTGGCGAAGAAGGATGGTGGCCTGAGGCCCTGTATAGATTTTCGTAGTTTAAACACCATCACTGTTAAGAATAAATACCCACTCCCCCTTATGAGTTCCACTTTCGAGCCACTCACTCACGCCCGGGTGTTCACTAAACTTGACCTCCGCAACGCCTACCATCTGGTTAGGGTCAAGGAGGGGGACGAGTGGAAGACCGGGTTCAACACCCACCTCGGTCACTTCGAGTACCTGGTCATGCCCTTTGGCCTGTCCAATGCCCCCGGAGTCTTCCAGGAGCTGGTCAATGACGTGCTGAGGGACATGATAAATGTTTTCGTGGTTGTTTACCTGGATGATATCCTGATCTTTTCCCCGACCATGGAGGAACACCACCAACACGTGCGCCTGGTCCTACAACGGCTCCTGGAGAATCGTCTCTTCGTCAAGGCGGAGAAATGCGTCTTCCACTCCTCCTCTGTGACGTACCTGGGTAACGTCGTGGAAGAAGGGCAAATGCGCGCCGACCCGGCTAAGATTAAGGCGGTGGCAGAGTGGCCACGACCCACCGACCGAACACAACTCCGGCGCTTCCTCGGGTTCGCCGGGTTTACCCGGCGGTTCATCAAGGGGTTTAGCCAGGTGGCGGCCCCTCTCACTGCTTGTACCTCCACTGTTCGCCCGTTCTCTTGGACCCCTGAGGCTGAGGCGGCCTTCTCCACCCTGAAGGGCCTCTTTACGACCGCGCCGGTGTTGGCCCACCCGGATCCAGCCAGGCAGTTCATCGTGGAGGTAGACGCTTCAGACACGGGCGTCGGGGCCGTTCTCACCCAGCGGTCGGAGGAGGACCAGAAGGTCCACCCGTGTGCCTACTACTCTCGCCGGTTTGACCCTGCCGAGAGGAACTACGATGTGGGCAACAAGGAGTTGCTGGCCATCCACGCTGCCCTCGGAGAGTGGAGGCACTGGCTGGAGGGGGCTAAGCTGCCGTTCCTTGTGTGGTCTGACCACAAGAACTTGACCTATATGAGGACGGCAAAAAGGCTTAACCCTAGACAGGCACGCTGGGCCCTGTTCTTCAGCCGATTCGACTTCACCCTCACCTACCGCCCGGGGTCAAAGAACGTCAGGGCGGACGCCCTCTCCCGGCTGTTCCCGGGGGAGTCCCCGGATATGCCGGTGACCCAAGACACCATCCTCCCCCCTACCCGGGTGGTAGGTGTCGTCACCTGGGCCATCGAGTCGGTGGTCAGACAGGCCCAGCGTGCCGAGCCGGACCCAGGTACCGGACCCCGGCACAGACTTTTTGTTCCCTCCACTGTCCGGCCGCAAGTGCTAGAGTGGGGGCACTCTAGTCACTTTGCCTGCCACCCTGGCTCCCACCGGACAGCGGAGTTTATCAGCCGACGTTTTTGGTGGCCCACACTCCGGGGGAACGTTAAGGAGTTTGTGGGTGCCTGCACCATCTGCTCCCGGAGTAAGGCCTCCCATCGTCCTCCTTCGGGCCTCCTATGTCCCCTCCCTATCCCCGGTCGTCCTTGGTCCCACATCGCTTTAGACTTCGTTACGGGGCTCCCCTTATCCAAGGGTAAGGACACCATCCTAACCATTGTGGACAGGTTTTCCAAGGCTGTCCACTTTGTCGCCCTTCCCAAGCTCCCCTCCGCGGCCGAGACTGCTGACCTCCTCACGCTCCATGTGGTGAGGCTTCACGGCATTCCCCACAACATTGTGTCCGACCGGGGCCCCCAGTTCATCTCCAAGGTGTGGCAGGCCTTCTGTAAGGGAATTGGGGCCTCGGTCAGCCTCACCTCTGGATACCATCCGCAGTCCAACGGACAGGCCGAGCGGACCAACCAGGCCCTGGAGGCAGCCCTGCGTTGTGTCACCACCAGCAACCCCGCCTCCTGGGCCAAGTACCTACCATGGGTGGAGTATGCCATCAACACCATGGAGAGCTCCGCCACGGGTATGTCCCCTTTTGAATGCTCCTTGGGCTATCAACCTCCTCTCTTTCCCCAACAGGAGCTGGAGGTGGCAGTCCCGTCCACCAGGGTCCACCTCCGCCGGTGTCGGCGCATCTGGAGGACCACCCGGACCGCTCTGCTGCGGGCCACTGAGCGGTCCCGTCGCTGTGCCGACCGGCGGAGGGTGCCAGCCCCGGCCTATCGTCCCGGCCAGAAGGTCTGGCTGTTGGCCCGGGACCTGCCCCTCCAGACCGCCCAGACCTCCTCCCGTAAGCTAAATCCCCGTTATGTTGGGCCCTACACTATTGACCGGATTATTAACCCTGCAGCGGTTCGATTAAACCTTCCCCCTGCTCTCAAGGTCCACCCAGTATTTCACGTGTCCCTCCTCAAGCCTGTTTCCACTAGCCCCCTGTCCCCCCCCGTTCCAGCCCCCCCACCTCCCCGGGTCCTGAAGGATGGCGACCAGGTGTGGACGGTTGACCGTCTACTGGCTGTCCGCCGTAGGGGACGGGGGTTCCAGTATCTGGTGGACTGGGTGGGTTACGGCCCCGAAGACCGGAGCTGGGTGCCCCCGTCCTACCTCGCCGACCCCACACTCCTGGAGGATTTCTATCAGGCCCACCCGGACGCTCCAGGACGGTCGTCAGGCGCCTCCCCTAAGGGGGGGGGTACTGTTGTGAATCCCTCATCGGCTCCGCCCCCTCCTGCCTCGTTGGCGCTCGTTGAGCCTCATCAGGCTCAAGTGGAGACAGCTGGGTCCAGCTATCAACTCAGGAGGAGGCAGCCCTATAAGAAGCCCCAGAAACCTTCCTCCGACGCTTGATTATTTTGACCCATGTGGTTAGTTGTTTGGCTCTCCCTGTTGTCTATTCTCGTTCAAGTAGTTTTCACTTCAGAGTTTTGTTTGTTTGTTATTTTGCTAACCTTAGTTGTTTTCTTTGTTGATCCTCGCTCCCCAAAGGAACCTGCCTCCCCCTGCCTAGACCCCCTGCCTGCCTATCGACTACGTCTCCTGCCTATGTCCCTGCCTGCCTAACGACCACCCCTCCTGCCTATGCCCCTGCCTGCCTGCCGCCTACTCCTCCTGCCTAACCCCCTGCCTGCCTGCCGCCTACTCCTCCTGCCTAACCCCCCCGTCTGCCTGCCTGCCGACTATTCCCCCTCTCTGCTCTGGACTGGTTAGTACACGTACATATTTCAACACTTCACTCATCTACATAGCTACACCACACTAGTTTTGCACGCTAGACACTCACACCCAGACACATAGAGTACAGTCCCACTCACACCTCATTTACATTATCCAGTTCTCTGGCATCCACACATTCCCCCCACTTAGGCCCCGTTAGAGTAGGTTTATTCTTTTGTCCATCATTTTAATAAATCCTTTTATTGTTAGTTTGCCTCTTGTGTCCGTCTGTTCTGGGGTTCTGCCACACTTGACTCTTTTGCTAGTGCTACCATAACACTATTGTTGAATTGTTTGGTTTAACCTTTATCAAAGTGGACATTCAAGGCTAGGAATACACTTTCACCACTGTCGCAAATATATCCTCAAATGATTTGTTCGTTTTCTTTTATTTTCAGTGAATAGTTTGTGTCTTTATCGTCACGTTTCTTAAATGTAACTGCTTTGGGTGAGACAATGCGCTGTTTAGTGAACAAACTTGTTAAAGCTCGCATATTTGGTGGACTTAATACAACTTTGTAGAGCGCCTTTTATTTTAACGTTTTGACAGCATCCAAACGATTCTAAAATTGTAAATGCAAAACTAAGTGTTAGGTAAACTGGGTAACCAAGCACAAAATATGACCGCAACAAGATGAATGAAAATCAGTAACTTTACAAAGTTATGTATTTTCAAAGGGTATAGCTATATAGAGAGAAATGTGTCATTTGCCGTAACGCAAGTAAGCCTACGTGTTAGCTAGCAAGCTGGGCTAGCTAGCTACAGTGTGGTGTTAGCTAGCTACGGCGTGGGTTAGCTAGCAAGCAGAAGACTAGCTAGCTACAGTGTGGTCCTATGTTAGCTAGCAAGCAAATGTTTGCAATGTAGCAGATGAGTTTTATGAGGACACTGCCATCTAGAAAATGCAGCCACATTATTAACTAGCTACCAATTGATAGCAAGCTTCACAGTAGCTAGATTGATTTGTGCAGTAGAGTGATATAATTAAACAGAACTAGCTGTGTTGTATAACACCATGTAACCCAGTACAGTGCAAGTCATATTTTAGAGTCAGGCCAAATTATAATATTCTGCCTGATCACTTATGGAGTAAAAACTAGATTGAAAGGTGTGCGTGCCTTGCAGACAGCTCCATGTGGAAAAAAAACTTGCAGGGGTACGTTTATTGTGGGCGAGTGGTCAGCTAGGAAGGTAGGAGGTAGACAGCCGAGGGGCTTTGAACATTCATCATTATTTTTGTCCTTTTCGAGTCTTGCAGCTGCAGTAATGAAATGGAGCACAGACGCAACTGAGGAGAAAGGCAGAGGAACGGTGTACTCAATGAGTTTGTATTGTCCTGACAGATTCAGCCCCGCCACTGACGGGCTGAAGAGGTTCCTAAATAATGAGTTTGTATTGTCCTGACAGATTCAGCCCCGCCACTGACGGGCTGAAGAGGTTCATAAATAATAACAGTTATTCTATCTCTCTCTCTTCCTCTCAGTGGCCGCGTGTCTCTGCCTCTGCCTCGTGTCTCTGCCTCCTCCTACTACCGGGGGAAGTGGAGAAGCGAGAAGAGGTTTTTGAATGACGACAGACGCCGTGTGTAAGCCTTACATAGGCGGACAATTGAGGAGAAAGGCATTGTAAAGGTCTCTAGGCACAGAGGAACGGTGTACTCAATGAGTTTGTATTGTCCTGACAGATTCAGCCCCGCCACTGACGGGCTGAAGAGGTTCCTAAATAATAACAGTTATTCTATCTCTCTCTCTTCCTCTCTCAGTGTCCGCGTGTCTCTGCCTCCTCCTACTACCGGACGCTTTATATAGGCGGAGGGTCCCGTCCCTCGTGACACAAGCGTCGCCTGGGCCAGCCAATGGGCTGGCGCAGTGTAATTCAGCTTCTGATGAGGTCACGCAGGGGGCGTTCCCATATGAAAGAGAACGAGTCTGATCACTGACACCTGTCCGTAATCAGACCGTCAACCCTCTCCACCAAAAGTCTGGCTCCCTCTACAGGCCAGAACGCGCCATGCTCCCCACAGTCAGACTACGCTTCAGAGCACCAAGCATGCACCAGAGAGGAAGGGAGGTGGAGACACACGAGTAGGAAACTTGACCTCAGCTTTGTTAATTGGTGTTATGGTTGTTAGTTGGTATGTTATGGTTGTTAATTGGTAGGTTATGGTTAGTTGGTTTGTTATGCAGAGTGTGCGAGAGATATACACACACAAACCAACACAGTCTCACACTAAAACAAACACACTCTTCCTCATACTGTCATTCTCTCCCTCACATGAGGCTCACCACAGACCAACAAAGTATCACACGCACAAAAACACACAGTTATCCCACACTGTCATTCTCTCTCTCACACTCTCTCTCTCACACACACACACACACACACACACACACACACACACACAACGCACACACTGCCCTACACACTCAGTCATAGACACACAAATGCACACAGGTAGGTTAGTGGATTGTGTGTGGGGGGCAGTTAAATAATGGCTACACATTCTCTCTCTCTCTCCCCTCCGTCCCTCTCTCTCTCTCTCTCCTCCGTCCCTCTCCCCTCCGGATCTGCAAAGAGGAGTGGACCAACATCTCTCCTGAGATGTGCACAAACCTGGTGACCAACTACAAGAAACGACTTTTATATTTAAAAAAAATATTTTTATTTTATTTTTCGGGATTTGTTGGTATTCAGACTTTCACTGTTAAAGTAAACCTACCATTAAAATGATAGATTGTTCATTTCTTTGTAAGTTTTTTAGTTTTATTTTCTTTCCTAGCACCAGGGGAGCCCCCCCTCCCAAATGTTGTTGTTTGGTACCTGTACTATATCAATGACAATAAAGACCATTCATTCATTCATTCATTCGTTCAGATTGTTCATTTCTTTGTAAGTGTGCAAACGTACAAAATCAGCAGGGGATCAAATACTTATTTCCCCCACTGTATATGTGTGTGTGTGTGTGTGTGTAAGGTTCATGCAAGTCTTGCTCTTTATTATTGCATTATTAGCTATCGGCCAGGGGGGTATTCCACGAACGTTGATTAGTATATCGGCGATAAAAATAAATGCCGCGATCAGGCAACTCGAGATTGGAATTCAAGCCTCAGGTGATTCCTCGAACGAGGATCAGGCTTGTGTCATGAGTGTTCATAGAACACCGGCTTAGAAATCCTCGATATGGGCGCGTGCACGCAGGCATAAAGAGCCCCGAAGAGTCGAACTGTCGAAATGAAGATTGATCTTTATGAAGACGAAAAATAAGATGTAAAATAGTGTAATACTGCCGCAATTAACAAGGCGAGGGAAATGGTTTGGCAAGAAATTGCTCACCGATTAAATGCGTAGGTCATACTAGCCCCAGTTATTGTTATATGTTCATATTTTAATTAAATAATATTTACTACTGTGGTGATATCAGCAGCAGGCTACAAACCGTCATATCGTCACGATGGCCTAGTGGTATTGACCGCTGCCATGGTATTTATTCGTCATTTTAAGACGGTGGTTCAAATCCCTCCAGACACACTTTTTATTGCATTTCGTTGTCTGAATCTAATCTAAAATCTCATCTAAACAAGTATATAGGCCAGGGGTCGGCAACTAAGTTTGGCCTCGGGCCCCCAAAAAATTGAGCCACTAGATGGCGGGCCCGAACATAATCAAAGGCTAAGTTAAGTAATTGATTGTTAAAAAATGTGACGTTCTAATGCTTTGACTTTTCTTTCGAAAAATGTACACATCGCTAGTCAACTAACACAGCTTGTTTTGTGAGCCTGCTAACAATGTAAAGTAGTGTTATAGTTAACTAGGTAGCAGTCCAATCCATTACGTTGCAGTATTTTGGCTTGACTAGCGAGTTTGTGTTATGATTCTCAACAACGTTGAAACGTAGTTTCACCCTTTTTCATATTTTTGAATAATAAATGTGTGGACTGACGATGTAGCGCAGCCTAACTTATTCTAATGATTATTTAACATACTTTTGTTCTGATAATTATTCCCCCCTCCTCCCAGACAAGGTCACATTATTATTGGATTGGTTGTTTGCGTGTCTGGTGAAGTTAGCTAAACATTTAACCTGCTAGCTAGCAAGATAAACATAATGTCACTCTTCAAAGGTCTAAAGAGGAAAGTTGACGGTGAAAACAGGGCATTTAAAGAGGAATGGACAGTGAACTATACGTTCATCCTACCTGGTTTCATCAATGCAAAGCCGTTGTGAGACTCACATTTTACGTGCTCACAATGTTCCCTTTCTATACATGCGAGTCGTCCTTTTCTATGAATGTGATAAAGACGCACGAGAGGAATCGATTGATGCATAAAAACCTTGAGAACTGCCTGCGGATTAAAGTGACGTCCATATCACCAGATATCAAGCAAGATATCGGCAAAAACCGATGGGAGATGCCACTTTTCACATTAAGTGAGTACCAAGCCTGTCGTTATTGTATTTAATAACCTAATTGTATTTTGTATATTTTGAATGAATGGCTCATTGTAATTATTATCCCTAATAGCGTGTTTGCTCTGTCGTTTCAGGAGCGTATAGTAGGCCTATGCACCACCACCCCTCGCCCTCCAAGATCAAGCAGATTCTGCTTTTTGTTTGCGCCGATTTTGTTGTCAATGTTTTTCAGAAAATTAAACTGAATTTGCTTTGTTACTGTTCATATGTGTGTTGCAGTCACATATACGTAAACATTACGTTTGAATGGTTTACTGAGCTTGTGTTATTTCTTTCAAACCACACACCGCATGTCGGCTATTTCAGCACCACGTGTTGTCCACCTACTTATGATTCACCATGAGGGGTTCAGCGTCAGTGCGTGTTATGATGTGTTTTCATAAGTGTGCATAGATAATTTGTAGACATTAAAACATGAACTCACTAGGCAGCTCTCTTGTGTGAAACTGCTGGCTAGACTAACATATCTGGGTCACGAAAGTAGGCCAAATAGCCAGCAAGGGAGAGTGGGTCAAGAGGTCAATATATTTAGGGAAAGTCAGGAATCGTATGACCAGAGTTGCCAGGCAGAACAGCCCGTTCATGAGTGACAACTACACAGCTGAGGGCTAACTCAGCAGTTATTTGGACCATAAGACTGGGTGCATGGAACAAGAGGTTCATTCATGATTGTAAACGCATGAAACAAGATGAATCTCTGATCAGACGAATAAACCTCTTCAAACTGTCCAACTGAGCTGACCTTTGGTGATTCCGATTGATTCATTCATTCATTGGGGACAAAGCATCATCTTATCAATTGGCGTCTTTCGAACAGAGAAATCCGATTAAAACAACAGGAGGCAGGTGAGAATATGCAAATTTAACACATAAACATTATAGCCTGCCTCTGTTAAATAAAAACGGATTAAACGAACCTGTGATGATGTGTTAATTATGAATGAATAAATTGAATCATTAAACAAAATGCTAAACAATGATATAGTATGATAAAACTTGATTTAATTACTTAAACAAAGGTCAAATGTCATTAACAATCATATGGTTTAAAGTGTAAAGGATACAGAGTGCGCCGTCACTCCGGCGGAGTGTGTGCAATTGAAAGATAATTGCTCAGGGATTCATATTGAAGTATTTGTATTTGTATTGAAGTAATTGACAGGGAATAAAGTAAACTGCAGCAAGCTTTGAGTCAATAAGTCAATAGAGATAAGAGATTAAGATTATAGTGTTATTGTGTAAAAGATATGGTTTGTGATATCCTGTGAGGTACAGGATCACGTAATGCGAATGTGAGATATTTGACAAAGTACGTGACGATAAATTGGTTGTAGCAAGGAAGCATAAGGGGATACTGTTAAAAGTAGAATGTTAAAGACGGTTGTGTGAATAAGATATTATTAGCACAAGAATGGGTGGGGTATGTAATTTGAAAGGTGATTAAAGATTGTGTTAATGTTAAACGTAAAACAGATTTAACTGACTGTGTGACTTGAGAGGGAAAACAGGATTCAGTTGGACATCAGAGTGGTAATTAAGAGATGATTTATGGTGCGTTGACAGTTGACACGCAGTAACAGGAATGTATGGTTGTAAAACAGCAATTTGAGACGAGCGAGACAGAAATAGTGACAGAAAGAGGGGAAGTGTTTTTACAGCACAAGACGAGGGGAGAGAACGGACTGTGGTTGTGACATAATTGACTTTATGATCAGTAAATGACAAAACAAATTTGAAGAAAAATAAGGTATTAAGCTCTATCACGACAGTTTTAAGACTGATTTATTTTTTAAACTAACAACGTGTGCTGTGATTAAATATGGGGAATCAGGCCAGTGTAGCGAAAATCAAGCCGATCAAAAAGATTTATCTTAGGAATAAATCGGAGAATGATTTACCTAAAAAGGAGAGAAAAGCTCTTAAAAAGCTATTAAGTACGAACCCTCATTTAAAAAATATACCAATTAAAAATAAAGCTGATCTATCCCCACGAGAGTGGATGATTTTGAAATTGGGAATATATTACGTTGAACCATTTCTAGGCAACCTGTCGGAATGGTCAGATGACTTGTACCCCAATCAAGGAAGTTTTGATAAGGATAAATTAGCAATTGTTAATGATTATTTGGGCTCAAATGATGCAATTGTCAATCCTGAATGGGACCTTCAATACATGACAGAAGTATATATTGCGTGGATGCTAATGGCAAAACAATGGCCAGGTAATATAATAAGACAGAAAAAACGTAATGACAAAAAGAAATGTGTCATAGAATGTAAGGTATCCTCCCCAATAGAGGAACTGACAAAAGATGAAATTAAACAAATACATAATGACGATGTCACGACAAATACGCCCACTGTTACTCCATTGTACCCTCAGTTATCTCTGATAAAAGAACCGCCCACATATGCATCAATAGCAGATGATGATGATGACGTCATTAATTGGGTTCTGTTAGAAGGACAAAACATAAAGAAAGATGATAAAGTTGCAAAGATTAATCCAAAGATTACAGCAACATACATCTTTTCTCAAACTGACAATGACACTTTCTCAACAAGAAATTGGAAAAAAGAATGTAATCAATTGTTCTTGGATAATTGTGTTAAAGCTTTCCGAACAACGGAAAGGAAATATGCAGAACAAAAGGAACGCATTAAACCTGATAAACTAAGGTACATTAAGGAACTCACAGAAGGGGAATGGAAGAAAATTATCCAAATATTACGAAAAGGAGAGAAAGTGGAAAGACGGTATCATGACATTTCCCTCCTAATGATGAGAACATTATTAGAAAGTATAGACAGGTATGCAAAAGAAAAGGCATCAAATGTTGATCCTACAAACTTCACTACAAAAGATATGGAGAAAATATTGCAAGGAATAAGAGACGATGACATCAAGGAAATATATGACATGATAATTGAAACTATTGAAGACAGAAATAGGACCGAGACAGAAGAACGTACAACAATGCCTTTGTTAACAATGGACGAAAAGGTGTTATATAAACCCCTATCGTTACCAGAACTATCTTTAATCATAAGGGACGCCCCGAAACCATTAATGAACCCAAGGGGATTTATAAATTGGTGGAGAACAACAATAATGCATGGAAGTATGGATGGTAAGGATGTGAGATATATTTTAAACACTTTATTACCTAACATTAGAATGGATAAAATAATAGAGAAATGTGATACGCTGAATGAGAACCACGATAATGCCGCAGCAGGGGACACACCTTTGGAACGTTACGTGTGGCTTACTAAAGATCATAAGATTAAACACATTAAACAAATGACTGAATTCCTTAAAGATCATGCAAGCCAAGAACGTGACATATCAAAGATTCTTCAATGTAAACGCCGACCTGATGAAACATTGTCTGAATTCGCTAGTAGGTTTCAGAAAGCATGGAAAGAGGACGCCAAATTGGACGTAAAGGACGGGGAGGATAATTTCTTTACAAGCATGATTTTGAATAACATGGATGACGAATCCAAACAGACAATAACTATCTCAACACCTGGGGTATACTCACTTACACCGGCAGATTTATTAAAGAAAATCAGAGAGTTAGAAGCTGTGGGATTATTTAAAGTTAAAAACAAAACAATAGACACTGAATTGCCACAACTACCACAAATTGACGTTACGCCACCCACACCACAAGTGGGAGGAAATCAATTTAGATCACCTCAACTCAGACAACATAGTCCATTTATACAAAGATCAGGAAACAATTCAGAACAATATAAACAAAGACAAAATGGAGAAAGGTATGGTAATAGAGGAGAGAATAACTATGGTAATAGAGGGACATTTAATGGTAATAACAGGAGAGGGGATAGGTCAAACAACTGCTTTTATTGTAAAGAATTTGGGCATTGGATACAAGATTGTAGAATAAAACAAAGAGATGAACAGCAAAAAGGTAGCTGGTACTCACCACGGGCTAACTATAGACAACAAGACAATGAACGACCACAAACAGGGTCATTTAACCAACCACGTGGGGAAACGCCCACAAACTTGTTATGGAAGAAATGACAATTTCAGCCTACAGACATGATCAAATATATAGTTAGTTCACCACAATTCCACATAACAAATAAACCTTCAGAAATACCAGAGATAGCTTTAAAAATAAATGGTAAAAGAATTAAATTTTTAATAGATTCAGGAGCAACAGTATCATGTCTCAGGCGAAACGATTTGAAATGTCAATTAACAAACAAAACGATAAGAACTGTGGGAATAAGTGGAACAATGCAAGATGATCCAGTATCCATACCTTTACAGGTTGACTTAGACGACATCAAAATACAACATCCATTTTTGATAAGTGCAACGACACCCATGCCATTGATGGGCAGGGATTTACTATGCAAGATAAACGCAACAATCTATTGTACACCAGATGGGATTGAAATGTCTATACCACCACATAGAGCATACCAAATGTTTGCAGAAAACGTTCTGAAAACACACACGGCTCGAACTATTCTATCCAAAATTGATTTTGTAAAACAATTACTTATGATACAGGGAATTCAGAAGCTGGCCCGTTGCAGCGCAGCCGCAGCAGCCACGGTACTACACTTCAAAATTCTCAGCGAACCATTCTCTGACAAAGTAATTAAGACAGAAGAAATGACAGAGATACCTCAGAACTTTTTCGTATCACCATTAGGACTCTTATTAATATGGAAAGACATAAAAGAACACATTGAACCCTTTGTATGTGCATTAAGGAATAACTTTAACGATGTATCTGATTTAATAAAGTCATTTAAAGAACATATTAACTTACCGCCAGATAATGAGGAAAAGAACAATAATTGTATTATTTGGTCTTATGGAAAACCTCCCACGCATTTCTTCATAAAAAATTTGAATAACACAGTAATGCCTGAGATATGGTGTGATAATAAAGATTACAAAATATCTCTACTACCACCTTGTATATTACACGAAGTACCGTCAAAATTGTGGGCATTACATGCTAATCATGTGGGCCTCCTGGACATAGAACCTTATAAAGCTATGATTAACCCTGATAAATATCCAGTGTATATTAAACAATACCCCCTTTCTAAGGAAAAGGAGGAAGGCATTAAGCCAGTAATTGAAAGCTTATTAGAACAAGGTGTCATCGCAAAGCAGAGTTCACCGAATAACACGCCTATTAACCCCATTTTAAAACCAGGCACTAACAACTATCGGTTTACACAGGACCTGAGAAAGGTCAATGAAGCCATAATTCCTCTGGCCCCAGTGGTACCTGACACCAATTCTATCTTGACAGCACTGCCAGCAGACTCGAAATGGTACACAGTAGTGGATTTATCATCCGCATACTTTTCAATACCTGTACACAAAGACACACAAGGATTATTTGCATTCACATTTTTATCACAACAATACATTTGGCTTCGTCTACCCATGGGACTTATTGATAGTAGCGTCATTTATAGCAGAGCTGTAAATCAACACTTGTCGCATTTGACATTGCCATGTAACTCAGCACTTCTGACTTACGTTGACGACCTGTTAATAGCAGCAACTGACAGACAAGGATGCATTGAGGACTCAATCGTACTTCTGAAACACCTGGCTGAGGGAGGGCACAGAGCTTCGCTATCAAAACTGCAATTTTGCATGGAATCTGTCAATTATTTGGGATATGTACTGAAAAATGGCTGCCGCTTCCTATCACCTGACAGAGTCAAGGCAATCAAAGACATGGAGAAACCACGGACTAAGACTGAATTACTTTCTTTCCTGGGATTAGTAAATTACTGCAAGAACTGGCTAGCTGAATATGCTATTTATGATGCGGTACTGAGGAAGGCCACATTAAAGACAGCGCCTAACACCATTCTATGGGATGAGGACAAGAAACAAGCTTTCAGACATATCAAATTCCTGCTATGTCACAGTCCCGCTCTAGGACTGCCGGATTATAACCTGATCTTCCACCTGTACACTGCAGATGATGGTGACGTGGTATCGGCAGTGCTAGCGCAACTACATGGCGATTCAATGCGACCAGTGGCGTATTTCAGCAAAAATCTACCACAAATTGTTAAGGGGATGTCCAATTGCCTCCGAGCTGTAGCAGCCGCGGCAATTATGGTAGACAAATCACAAGTCATTGTTTTGGCCCACCCTATGACGTTACATACATCACATACGGTTAATACAATACTACGGAATATTACAACACAACACATGACGAGCCAAAGACGGAGTAATTACGAACACATTTTGACTGGCACACATAACCTTACGATTTCGACCACAACACACACGAACCCTGCATTACATTTGAAAACATTACTACATGGAGATTCACAAGTCCAAAGTGAAAAGGAGAGTGAACATGACTGTATGGAATTGATTAATGCAACAAGCAGTGTAAGAACTGACTTACAGCAGACGATACTTGAACATAACGACATGATTTTGTATTGTGACGGCAGTGCAATGAGACCTGACGACAAGACAACTTTAGCTGCATATGCAATAGTTGACGAAAACGGTCATTGCATTGAGGCATACAGACTACCAGTTTCATCAGCACAAGCAGCTGAATTAATAGCACTAACAAGAGCATGTAAATATGCTAAAGACAAAGATGTATCCGTGTTTACCGATTCAAAATACGCATTTTCAGTTGCACATGACTTTAGCAAAATCTGGGAAAACAGAGGTTTCATCACTACTGCAGGAAAGCCAATACAACATGCTATTTTAGTAAAGGAACTGTTGGAAGCACTGATGCTTCCAGCACGAATTGCCATAGTTAAGTGCAAAGGCCATTCCAGAGAAAATTCAGAGGTGGCAAGAGGAAACAACTTGGCAGACAAACATGCCCAAAATGCAGCATTACATGGATCGCCTGCACCATGGTTGGAACACGTGACCATGGCAGTGTTAACAACAGACCCACCATTCACCACTGATGCATTGTTATCGTTCCAAGATCAAGCAGATCAATCAGAAATTATATTGTGGGAAAGGAAAGGATGCATCAGAGATGACATAGGCTTATGGAAATTTACGGATGAACGAATTGCCTTACCAAAAATAGCATATGAAGCACTCATATCGTTCATACATGGCCCAACACACATAGGGTACAAAGGAGTGACAGAATACATATCGAAGTTGTTTTTTACAATTGGTCTTGAAAAACAAGTAAGACATTTCATTCATAAATGTTTGGTTTGCGCAAGATGTAATCCAAACATTAACCCTGCTAAACGACAACATTTACCTAAGCCAGAAGGACCATGGCAACAGTTGCAAATTGATTTCTCTCACATGCCAAAATGTAGAGGTTTTTCATATCTATTGGTAATTGTTGATAGATTTTCAAAATGGACAGAAGCGTTTGCAACAAGGAAAGAAAATGCGCAAACAGTTGTAAAATGCCTAATGGAACACATTATACCTCGATTCGGAATCCCCACAGGGATCGACTCAGATAACGGGACACCCTTCACATCTAGGGTTACCAAACTGTTGGCAGCAGCACTAGGGATAAAATGGACGTTCCACATACCTTACAACCCACAGAGTTCTGGCCAAGTCGAAAGGACCAACAGGACTATAAAAGATAAATTAATGAAATTGCACCAAGCAAGACAGGTCAATTGGATAGAGGGTCTTCCAATAGCACTTATGTCAATTCGAGCTATGCCAAACACATGCACTGGCCTGTCACCTCATGACGTTTTGATGGCACGTCCTTTTCCCCTAGGTGCATTGATGAAGGAGACAGCGGCTATTGACATAACACAATTGCAAGAATTGCAACAGAACTATGTTAAACACTTGTGCCACTTTGTTTGTAGATATTCCCAACAGGTGACTGATTCGTTGCCTTCACCAGGTGAAAAGCCGATTCACGATTTCCAAGCAGGAGACTACGTCCTGGTAAAAAGTCTCAAACCGGTAACGCTAGGAGGTGAACCAAGGTACGGCCCACCTACCCAAATATTATTGACCACCCGAACGGCGGTTAAGGTTACAAGCCAGCCGCAATGGATACATGCTTCGAGGCTGAAAGCAGCCCCCCCCCCTTAGCACTCCCAAATTAGATTAACTGAGTGACGGGGAGGAGATAGAATGACACACACACACACACACACATACACACACACAACAGGAACATTTAATATAACCCAGAACATTTGTGACAAGTATCTCTGCTATGATGATCTTTCTTTCTGAAATGTTGTATGTTAAGATCACAGAACCAGATGACAAGTGACACCAAACAAGGAATGGAACAAAAGCATCAAACAATCAGAGCCACGCTATGGATTATGGGAATGGCCGCGATGCTTACGGTCATATATACATTTATATTCATGTGTATTAACAAACGAGAGACGGGAGTGAATGACAAAACTAATGATACGCTCATGCGCATGAAACGTAACATACAAAGGATTGAATCCATGACTAACATTGGCACTTTGGACAACACACCTATGACTGAGGACGAAATGCACTGTTTCTGGTACCCACTAAGGACCTCAGGTAGAAAATCGTTCTACATCGATAATGTGACTTTCATCGCTCTAAATGAGGGATCGGTACACGTCAATGTGAAACTCAGATCCCTAGAGGGAGAGGATCTTCACATATTACCATTATCACTCCCAGCAATGGGCGCATCGACACCTACCAATGAGTTTTGCAACACATTGTGGAAAAAATTACTACCTGATTTCCCGGTACAGAGAGACTTAGAGACATTTGACAATGTGCCGATAGTACGCACGATTGCTAGACAACAACAACGACCTTTGACTTGTGTAGACCCTATTAAAAGCTACCAGACGCTGCACGACGTGGGGATCAACCTAGCGTGCCCTGACAAGCGGATATTCTTAGATGTCAACAAACCATGGCCTGCCACAGACTATATCATTTGGATGTGTGGAGAAAATGTCTACACTTATCTGCCCAGTTTCTGGCATGGTCGATGTGCACCTTATTGGTCTGACAACATTGATAATGACAAAATCAGGAAAATGGGACTAGGACAAGACCAAAGTGACAATTTCAAACATGACACACCAGACGAAATACGAGTGATTGACTATAATGAAGTTGGCCTGAAGCAAGAAGACACTCACCCATTTGCATCTAACTTGTGGTATAAAACAATGACAAGCAAAGTTAGAAAACTAACACCGAACTCATGTTACGCATGCTCTATGTTTCCTCAATCAACAGTAGAATTATTTCCATCTTATGCAGTGCCACTCACTGATGACAAGGGGTTATCAACACTATGTGTCCTAGCATACCACTACATATTGCAGGTACATCCAGCCACTACAGGACAATACTACACTGGCGCAACCGCTAGACCCATTGTCCAACCCAATAGTGTATACATAGGTAAGACGACTAAACTGTCCGTCATGGAACAAGGGCAAGTGAAAGAAGTGATTTCATACATAATCCATTCTAACATATCTGTACGACAGGATAATGGCGTTGATACAGACTACACACAGGCAAACTCCTACACCACTTTGGATTACTTCCCATCACTAACTGGATGTCACACACTATTTAGGAACAGCATCCTGAATGTACCTAGTGATTTGGCCACTAAACCTACGAAAATATCTGCTACGGTTAACGACTCAGCAGTATTTGATGTATGTGTGATGGGACAGCCCACCGAGGACACCGGAGCCACGGATGTCGGCTATTTATATCCCACAAAATGCAAACACTTTTTCGACTACCGCCACAACGCAGTAAAGATATCTAAGATTGGCACGGTAGAGATTCCAGGTTTCCTTTGGTGTTGTGGAAACCAGGTTTGGACAAACCTACCACCAAGGTTTCGTGGGATCTGTGGAATGTGCATGTTGAATGACCTGGTGTATTTAGTTGAACCCATAGAATACGAAGACAACGACTTGACAACACGCAATAGCAGTAGACGACAGAAAAGGCAGAGTAATGAGGTAGAGGGGTACATACACTTGAAAAACACTGACCCAAAAAAAGTTGGCCGACAAGTATTACAAGCTACCTGAAGAGTCTAGAATCTTCACACATGCACAACTAGTGTTCAAGTCCATATTTTGGAATACCGAGTTACAGTATGCCAACCATTACTTGATAGCATTAACCCGGCATGACCTTTCCCAAGTGGCCAACGCGACTCTAATGGGATTTCAAGCTTTAAGCAGCGAAATTGCTACCATAAGACAATTCACCATTGACAACCGCATTGCCCTAGATTCGATTACAGCCGCACAAGGAGGAGTATGCGCCATTGTAGGATCAGACACCTGTTGCACATATTTACCCTCAATGTCAGAAGGTTTGGGTAACTTGTCCAATGCTATTAGGAACATTAAGAGAATTCAACAGGGTATAGTTAGAACTAACAGAGAAGCCAGAGAAGGAGGAGGATATGGATCAGAAGTATTCGAGTACCTTGCAAAATTCTTCAATGGAAACACAACACTAACATGGATTATGGGACTCATAACACCAGTGATAATAATCATGATGATTATTATTGTGATCATGGGATGCTGCTTTCCGATTTTCCGTGCACTCATTATGCGATCCATGAATGTCACAACTAACATGCCAATGATTGCAACCAGAGACATTCATGTGAACTTTGCACAAAGAAGACAGAGCCCTACATCAAGCTCTGATACCTCATCAACAGAAGGAGAAAGGGAGAAAGCAGAGCAAAAGTGAAAGTATGGTGTGAATGAAATAATTTCTACTATGAGTCTCTCAATAACACAGCAACAAGAGAAAAGGGGTCAACCAAGGCTAGAAGCAGACGGCCATGGGAATCGTCGTCTCAGATAGTGCCTCATGCGACCAGGAAAAGCATGAGGTCCCTCTGTTGAAGACCGACAACAATCAAGATAACAAAACAACCTCCAGTTTGTGAAAAACATGCATAAGTGTAAACAAATCATGGAAGATATAGTCAATTTGCTGTGAATTATAATCTCAAGTAACGCACGGAATGAATAGAATTAAAAAATATAACTGTTATATGCAAATTGAGTGCTTAGACATAGTAATAAGAGCCTATTTGGATATTTTCTCCTTCAAACATCAAAAGGTTTTTATCCAAAGAAGGCAATTATTAACTAGAGTAGGTTAACCATGGACGACCTTTTACTCATCTTTAAGTAAAGTGGGGGATGAGACGTTTGATCGGCCATTGAGGCATGACTGGGGGCTCACATTTGCCTACGGGAAGAGATCATTTAATGATGTCCCCGGGGGGGAATGTGAGGTTTCAGCCATGTGACAGTAAGAAATATTGATCATATAATTACAAATAATTTCCCAGATTAGAGGGAAAAAAAGAGTGGATTGTTATGATGTGTTTTCATAAGTGTGCATAGATAATTTGTAGACATTAAAACATGAACTCACTAGGCAGCTCTCTTGTGTGAAACTGCTGGCTAGACTAACATATCTGGGTCACGAAAGTAGGCCAAATAGCCAGCAAGGGAGAGTGGGTCAAGAGGTCAATATATTTAGGGAAAGTCAGGAATCGTATGACCAGAGTTGCCAGGCAGAACAGCCCGTTCATGAGTGACAACTACACAGCTGAGGGCTAACTCAGCAGTTATTTGGACCATAAGACTGGGTGCATGGAACAAGAGGTTCATTCATGATTGTAAACGCATGAAACAAGATGAATCTCTGATCAGACGAATAAACCTCTTCAAACTGTCCAACTGAGCTGACCTTTGGTGATTCCGATTGATTCATTCATTCATTGGGGACAAAGCATCATCTTATCAGTGCGCTTCGCTGCCTGATTGTCTGTCCCTGTGTCATTCACTCTCAACATGGATAAAAGTACAATAAGCATTATTCAGGTGGAGGTCGATTCTCTATTCAGACATTATAGGCGCTATATGTGGGACTGTCGGTCCGATATTGTAAAAAAAAAAAAAAAAAGGATTCTCAAAATAATCTGCTGGGCCAAATATTATTGGTGATGGGCCAGCAATGGCCCACGGGCTGCCTGTTGCCGACCCCTGATATAGGCTATAAAATGATGGTGCAGGCTAATTTACAAGAACTGACACGATTACAATGGTGTTTGAAGCCTTTCTGAGTAATGGATTCTGATGGAATCCTTTTTTTTATTTTATTTTTTATGATTTTTATTGAAGGGTAGACAAGACAGACATGAGTAATCATCAACAATTCTTCCCTTCAGGTTTTTTTTCTTTTTTTTAAACAAATGATACCCCTTCCCTCCCCCTCCCGTTCCCTCCCACCCCTACTTTGAAAAGCCTAACAAATACAGGTTCTGTGCACATTCAATTTTGATTCCAGAATGAAAAATACAGCAATGAATCACAGCGGCAAAATGTATGCATACATATATATACACCATTGTAAAGGATAAGAAAATAGAAAATAAAATAAATAAATAAATAATAAAAATACAAAGAGGTACAATGCAATGCAGTACAGTAAATTATAATACGATTAAAAAAATGGGGAAAAGACTTGGCCATATCAATATTAAGGAAAACTTAGCACTAAATTCTTCTCTCAATCAGGGGGGAGTGTTTGAAGGTCGGTAAAATAATTTATCAAGCATTGCCATTTCTTATAAAACTGGTCTACGGAGCTCCTGAGAGTAAATTTTATTTTTTCAAGTTTGAGGAAAAAGACAAGGTCTTTAAGCCAGACCTTAAATGATGGAGGATTAGGGGACTTCCAATCTAACAGTATCCTGCGACGAGCCAATAGTGAGGCATAGGCCACAATATCAGCTTGTTTACTAGTCAGAGTGGCGCGGTCTTCCGGGATTCCAAATAGTGAAATTAAGGTAGAGGGTTGCAAATCTTTTCCTAAAATGTCAGACAGGGTTTTAAAAACAGAGGTCCAGTAATTATTTAATTTGGGGCAAAAATAAAACATGTGAGATAGATCAGCAGGAGTGTTGTTGCAGCGGTCACATCTGTTGTCAACATTTGGGTATATCTCAGCCAGCCTGGCCTTGCTAAAGTGGATACGGTGCAGGACCTTAAATTGTATCAGCCCGAGGCGTGCACATGATGTCGAAGATTGTATCCTATCAACAGCTGCATCCCAAGACTCGTCTGTGAGTTCCGACCCCAACTCAGCCTCCCAGGCTAATTTAGTTTTCAAAAGAGTGTGAGTATCTAATGACATGAGGTGATTGTACATTTGTGAAATTATACCCCTTTGGTTGGGCAAGGTTTCCAGACACTTGTCCCAAGGTAGTCTGGGGGGTAAATGTGGGAAAGCTGGGAACCGGGCCTGAACAAAATGTCTCACTTGAAAGTATCGAAACTGGTCAATTCCAGATAAGGCATATCTGTCTTTCAAGTTCTGAAAGCTAGAAAACACATCAGATTGGTACAGATCTTTGACAGAGTCAATTCCCTTTCTCCCCCACACGAGAAACGCATTATCAATCACCGAGGGAGGAAACATATGATTGTTTGATAGTGGGGTCAGAATGGATGGAGATTTAAATTTGAAGTGTCACCGAAATTGAAACCAAATTTTTAGGGTGGAAAGTACAATTGGGTTGGACGAATGTTTGGATAGGGACAGCGGCAGAGAAGAGCACAGCAAAGCTCGGAGTGATGTCGACCGGCAAGATCCGGCTTCTAACAAACACCAATTAGTCTGGGGTGCATGCATCCAAAATGTTTATGTATATTGGCTGCCCAGTAATAGTATAAGAAATTAGGAAGGCTGAGCCCACCTAGCCGCCGGTTCCCCTGAAGCACCGTTCTGCTGATCCTGGGGACCTTACCACCCCATATAAATGATGTGATGGCTTGATTTATAGAACAAAAAAATGATTTGGGGATGAAAATTGGAAGGCATTGAAAGACATAGAGAAACTTAGGCAAGATATTCATTTTAACACATTGTATTTTACCGACCAATGAAAGAGGTAGGTTATTCCATCTTTGGAAGTCAAGCTTCATTTGGGACACTAGGGGGGTCAAATTGGCTTTAAGAAGTAAGTCCAAAGAGCGGGTTATGTTAATGCCAAGATATTTGAAGCCGGGTTTGGTCAGATTAAATGGTATTTCAGTTGACTGGATCTGTAGGGCAGGAGTGTTAACAGGAAAACATATGCTCTTTTGGATGTTAAGCTTGTAGCCCGAAATAGAGCCAAAGCTTTGCAAAATGGAGAGGATCCCTGGAATGCTTACCACAGGGTCGGTTACATACACAATAAGGTCATCTGCATATAGGGACACCCTATATTCTGTACCTTCTCGTCTAATACCACAAAAAGCAGGGGAAGCCTTAAGTGCAATGGACAGAGGTTCGATAGCTAGGGCAAAAAGAAGGGGAGATAAAGGACACCCCTGGCGTGTTCCTCGTGATAGTGGGAAATATGTAGATCGATTGCTATTGGTGCTAACACATGCTTCCGGGGAAGAGTACAAAAGACGTATCCATTTGCAGAACCCATCACCAAAACCAAACTTTTGTAGTGTTGTGAATAAATACCTCCATTCAACTCTGTCAAATGCTTTTTCGGCATCTAAGGAGATGACCGCTTCAGGCATTTTTGATGTCTGTTTAGAGTAAATTATATTCAAAAGTGATCGAATGTTAGAAAAGGAGTGTCTCCCTGTTTGATCTTCTGAGATGATATTTGGGAGAACAGTTTCCAAGCGGGTTGCGAGTGCTTTTGCCAATATTTTCACATCAACATTAAGCAAAGATATTGGGCGATAGGAGCCGCAGTTGGTGGGGTCTTTATCCCTTTTAAGCAACAAAGAAATTGAAGCTTGTCTTAGAGTGGCTGGCAAAGAACCACGCTCCATGGATTCATCAAAAACATTTAGAAGAAGGGGGGCCAAATTTCCATAAAATGTCTTAAAAAACTCAGTGGGGTACCCATCTGGGCCAGGTGCTTTGCCACTTTGCATGGTCTTAATGGCTTGAGCTATCTCCTCCAGGCTGATTGGTGAATCAAGTGCACTTGCAGTTTCCCTGGTAACCCTTGGGATATCCAGGTTGTTAAAGAATGTATCAATGTCTACAGCATCTGTCAATTCGGATTGATACAAAGAAGAACTTCGGTGGTGTGAATTGAGTATCGAATGTTGTCGTGCGACAAAATCGCACACCGTGTGCATTGGCCTTAAGAATGCTGATTCACATTCTGCTGCTGTCACCTATTCAATTATTGACGCTCTGATGCTATTGTATATACAGCTATTGTTGATTGTTGTCTATATCCTGCTTATTCTTTTATTGATTGTTGTTTATATCCTGCTTAATTTATTATTGATTTTGTATTCTGCTGCAAAGCCAATGTCTAATTGAACCTGTACCCAATAATTGTACTCCTTGTATCCGTACATTAATGTAATAAAAGCAAATCTGATTCTGATATACATACATCTCTTTCTCTCACACACACCTATCCATCCGTCTGTCTGCCTGTCTTTGTGCATGTCTGCCTGTCTATCTATCTGCCTGTCTGTCTCTCTGCCTCTCTGTCTATCTTTCTGTCTGTGTGTGTGTGTGCCTGCCTGTCTGTCTGCCTCTCTCATTTCACTTGTTTGTGTGTGAATGATTCCCCCCAGTAACACCCACGTACACCTTGTCATTCTCTCTCTCATCCTCTCCCTCCCCTCTCATCCCCCTCTACTTCCCCTCCTCCCCCATTTCTCTGTCTGAGCCCAAAGGTTTGACAGCCCATTTATGGAGAGAGAGATTGATGTATGTGGTGTCTGGAATAGTGAACGGCACACACACAAACACGCACGTGCACGCGGGCACACACACACACACACACACACACACACAACACACACAACACACACACACACACACACACACACACAGACTGACTGTGTAAAAGGCATCCAGGAGGTGCTCAAGAGGAGGGAGTGACTGATGAGACGATGACCAGGATGTTGTTTCTGGGGGGTTCTGGTTATAGGGATACCATTTGTTATGATTGATATGCTGCAGGAGTATAAGGACTCTCAAATCCAGAGACGGAGCTATAGATGCAAGAACTGCCCAGTCGTTTAAAATGCTCATTTTAACCCTGCGTTCCACCTACTATACAGTGTTTTTTTTGTTTTTGTTTACCGCAAGTCACATCGTGTTCACAACATAGCAGCTTTCACAAGCTGGAATGACCGAAACATTTGCTTTTTAATTATTTAATTTTTTCAATACTGTCACTTTGCGCCCGGACGAGTACATCGCGTCTGTAGTGTTAGCCGATGACAGGTGATCCACCCCCGAGACCTGGATAAAGAAACACAGCCATGGAGAGGGCATCATGAAAGGCCCCGGCCCTGACCTGCTGCACCTCTGCCGCGGCTGTGTGGATGGAACCAGATGGAATTGCGTTCACTTTGACATGGCACTCAAGGTACCGGGAGAGGTTGAAAGAGGAGGTGAAGGAGACTTCTGGATACGAAATGAGTTTAATTTCGGTGCTCTAATGAATCCTGTCTCCTCGGTCCGTCCTGAGCAGCGGTTTGAACATAGGTTTATTTATTTTTTTACCTTTCACGATCATGAAAGAAATCACATTCATGTTCTCTGTGTCTACAGATGCACATCTAGAGGTATGAACACGTACCTCCGCTCCCCCCCCAACACAAACACACACACACACACACTCAGCTCTCTCTGGCAGATGTACACACAGACGCAATCACATAGATATTCTCACTGCTCCTCTGCTCTCGTCACGCCTCTCTGACTTTCCCTCATTGTCTGAATACAAGGCGAGGCACACACACACACACTGCAATTATACCATCACCATACAATACAATTGTGTTTTTGGTGGAGGACAACAAGTTCAGCATCTGTGAAATTAGACATGGGTTTACAATATAGGCTATTCAATAGTGATCTCTGTCATACAGCTGTATGTGTGTGTGTGTGTGTGTGTGTGTGTGTGTGTGTGTGTGTGTGTGTGTGCGTGTGGACTGAGACAATGAGGGTGTAGGGCAGGGGTCGGCAATTAGGTTTGGCCTCGGGCCAATTTTTTTTTGAGCCACTAGATGGCGGGCCCGAACATAATCAAAGGCTAATTTAAGTAATTGATTGTTTAAAAATGTGACACGTTCTAATGCTTTGACTTTTCTTTCGACTGTACACATCGCTAGTCAACTAACACAGCTTGTTTTGTGAACCTGCTAACAATGTAAAGTAGTGTTCTAGTTAACTAGGTAGCTGTCCAATCCATTATGTTGCAGTATTTTGGCTTGATTAGCGAGTTTGTGTTGTGATTCTCAACAACGTTGAAACGTAGTTTCACACTTTTCCATATTTTTGAATAATAAATGTGTGGACTGACGATGTAGCGTAGCCTAACTTATTCTAATAATTATGTAACATAGTTTCATTCTGATAATTATTCCCCCCTCCTCCCAGACAAGGTCACATTATTATTATTATTATTATTGGATTGGTTGTTTGCGTGCCGGGTGAAGTTAGCCAAACATTTAACCTGCTAGCAAGAGAAACATAATGTCACTCTCCAAAGGTCTAAAGAGGAAAGTTGACGGTGGAAACAGGGCATTTAAAGAGGAATGGACAGCGAACTATACGTTCATCCTACCGGGTTTCATCAATGCAAAGCCGTTGTGAGAGACATTTTCCATGCTCACAATGTTCCCTTTCTATACGCGAGTCGTCCTTTTCGTCAATGAATGCGATAAAGACGCACGAGAGGAATCGATGGATGCATAAAAACCTTGAGAACTGCCTGTGGATGAAAGTGACGTCAATATCACCAGATATCAAGCAAATACTGACCGATGGGAGATGCTTTTTGTTTGCGCCGATTTTGTTTTCAATGTTTTTCAGAAAATTAAACAGAATTTGCGTTGTTACTGTTCATATGTGTGTTGCAGTCACATATACGTAAACATTACGTTTGAATGGCTTACTGAGCTCGTGTTATTTTGTTCAAACCACACACGGTATGTCGGCTATTTCAGCACCGTGACGCGTTGTCCACCTGCTTATGATTCACTCTGAGGGGTTCAGCGTCAGTGCGCTTCGGTGCACCTTGCTGCCTGATTGTCTGTCCCTGTGTCATTCACTCTCAACATGGATAAAAGTACAATAAGCATTATTCAGGTGGAGTTCGATTCTCTATTCGGACATTATAGGCGCTATATGTGGGACTGTCGGTCCGATATTATTATAAAAAAATAAAAAAAATAAAAAGTGGATTCTCAAAATAATCTGCTGGGCCAAATATTATTGGTGACGGGCCAGCAATGGCCCACGGGCCGCCTATTGCCGACCCCTGGTGTAGGGTCTATTGTACAGGGCTCTTTTGTTGGTAGTGTGGTTCATGTTCCTGCTGTTTAACTTGTATTCGTTCATGCAGTAGTCGACTGCAGCAATCTGCCTTTCTGTATGTTCATGTATCTGAAACACAGATTGGTCTGCTGTCACTGTATGAAATTAAGGGTGCGTGTGTCTGTGCACACTGTGTGTGTGTGTGTGTGTGTGTGTGTGTGTGTGTGTGTGTGTGTGTGTGTGTGTGTGTGTGTGTGCGTGAGTGATAACATCTCTACAGCAGCAGACATTCAGGATAGAACAGCCTTAGATGTGTCCTGGCTATTATTCATGACAATGGTGGTATTCCTGTCTGAGATGGCATTGTCTCTAACATTGAGGAACATGGCAGTTTATTTCAGCTGTGCTTCACTTTGTGTTTCAGTACTTTGGTGTTCATTACTCTGGCGTTAAAAAATCAACTACACACTTGCTTGTCAAGCCAAAATATTGCAATGCAGTGTATTCAGTGAGTAAAAGTCAGAACATTTGGATCGGTTGCCGTCATATTTTGGAAGATGAGGGAGCAAATAGCACCACACACATTACTGTAAGTTGTACACAGTTGTTCATGTGTCACAGCTTGGTGAAAAGGTCCGCATGTCAGTAATTTTGAAACCTCGCAATCAATTTTTTTGGCATAGGGCTAATATAAGTGATGAAGAACCCACGCAATATCTTAACCAGCAGTTTTACATTCACTAAATACCTACAGTTTGTTAGCAACTTGGGTGGTGGGTAGTATTCGTATTTGTCTGGCGTTTCCCTTTCGATACTCCCAACCCACATCCTCATAAATAGCCATGTGCGCGTGTGGGTTTGTTGACAAGACGGAAGTTGCCTTCAAGTACTTTATCCACAGAGAAAGTTTTGTCAATCAACATACTATGCATGGGACAGTGGTCTGTCGGTACATCTTCTGCTCTGTTTTTGGGTAAGTGAGTTACATGCATTGTTTACTAAGCTGTGTATGTAGTGAGTTACATGCCATAGCCAAACGTGTTACTTTGTTAACTAGTGTAGTGGGATTAGATACATGCTAAGCTGTGTCAGGGTTTACTAGGCTAGCCACACAGGTGTTAGCTTGTTAGTAAGCTAGCTTTGTTAGAAGCTTGTTTGTTTGTTTTTCGTTAGCTGAATTGGCGTGGTATGGTACACAAGTTATTTTGTGTGTGTGTATACTACGCTAGCCAAACAACTGTTAGCTTGTTAGCTAGCTAGCTAGCTTTGTTAGAGATATTATATAAAAGGTAAATGCTTTTGTAATTGATAATGTTGTGTGGAATCAAAAATAATGATTAATTCACGAACTGCACATCACTCATGTCTGTAGGTTTGCTGTAGAATAATGTGGATTGCAATTATTTCACTAGCCTATTTCTTTCAGTGAAAGTATCAAGGATGACTTCAACAAGTAATAATAATAATAATAATAATTCATTAGATTTATAAAGCGCTTTTCCGAGGCTCAAAGACGCTGACAATATGGGAAAAACGGAAAACACAGAAACAACAAGCAACAGATAACATGAGCACATAGAACACAGAGTTAACGAACGGGGAAGGGGAGGTTGTATGCATGTCCATGGGGGGAGGGGGGTGGCAGGGTTAGGGGAGATGGTTAGGGATAGGGGAGGTTGTATGCATGTCCAGGGGGGGGGCGGGGGTGGCAGGGATGGGGGAGATGGCTAGGGGTAGGGGAGGCTGTAGGCGTGGGAGAACAGGTAGGTTTTGAGGTGGGATTTAAAAGTGAGGAGTGAGGGTGAGTCTCTGAGTGGTTGAGGGAGAGAGTTCCAGAGGCGGGGTGCGGCTCGTGAAAAGGCACGGTGACCGAAGCCTTTGAGTTTTCAACAAGTACTTCAACACTTCAACAAGTACAGTACACTATGTTCATGAGAGTCTATGGAAAGCATGCAACCCTACACTATAGAAGTGTCCACACCTCTGTCCTGAAATGTGTCTTACAGAATGACGAGGTGAGAGGTTCTGAGAGATGAGACCTTGATGTGAGTCACCACTACTTCAGGTATTTGTCAGTCATTGTATTAGCAATTCTATTTTATGAACATAGTAGTATTTTGTAAAAATGGTGTGCAAGTGGGCAATCATTTTAAATACTGTCTTCTATTTCTATTACAGCTTTTATGCCCAGATGGGATGGGAAGGAACTACACAAGTCCCACTAGATGCTTTATGGACTAAATGATAAATGCATACACACAGACACATTATTATTGTTTCCTTTTACCATTTTGTTTTCTCTTGCAGCTGCAATATCGACTGAAACTGAAGCCTAATAATTGCACTCTCGTGTACTTGTATAATAGGATGTAATAAACCTTTGGCACACATGGTAATGAAATCAAATCATAAATCTTGAATTATTATTATTATTATTATTATTTAGCCATTTAAACATGTCAGCCCTGTAAGTTTGTTTCCTGAGAGTTAGCTGACAACCCCACTGACAGATGACAGTTTTCCAGATATCTTTAAAGGGACAATGGAACTGGCTCTACTGAGCTACCGTGCTGCACAATTGGTGTGCGGGGCCTCTCCTGCTGTGCTCCTCATGGGCCGCAAGTTGCGTACCACACTGCCACACATTCCATCGGGAAAGGACAACAAAAGAGTGATTAAGAAACAGCAACAGCTCAAACTGGAACAGAAAGAGAACTATGACAAAAACAGCCAGGAGAGTGGAAGCTCTTTTGGAAAAAGATGCAGTGAATTGAGGATCATGATACCTGGAACAGAAAGGCGACTGTCCTGAAGGAAGTGAGTCCCAGATCATTCACATTCATATTCAAATGTGAAGATGGACAAGTGCTCAGGATGAACCACAGGAGTTTGCTTAGGACTCAGGAGAACTTTCAGGAAGAAGGTCCTGAGCTCAGTGTAAGTCCTGACCAACACCCTGATGATTCTCCTCCACCAACCACAAAGACTGACACACCAGCTGTGAGAAGGTCAGCTAGACCTCGGAGACCACCAGAGAGACTGATAGAGGAAGTATAACCTTAAAGATGAATGTAGTTTATTTTTTATTGAAAGGTTGTGTGTTAGACAAATGTTTTATATTGAAAGTTGTCTTTATGTTAGAATAACATAGTTTATGAAAGGAGATGGATGGTCTTTAGCACGGCTATATATATCATCGACCTGTAGAGGTCACTATGGATCCTCAGAGTTATTACACCTACAGGTATTAGGAGTCAAAGAGAGTTGTGGCTATATGCCATATTAATATACAGTATGCCATATGTGTGTTTGGGAGAAGCATTCTGAATATTATTATAGCAAGTACTATTACTAATTATTTCGGCTCTGATGCAAAACCGGTAGCAGGTGATGTCAAATGTCACAGTGGTTTTGGATGTTTTATTAAACAGTAGAAGCAAATTGTTCCACCCAGCTACTTTCTTACTGCAATTATTTTTGTTTTTATTGTTAGGCACTTTTACTCTGATTCATTAAGAAGATATCCTTTGCATAAACGTCTCCTTTCTAGCAATATATCAGCCAAGGTTGGGGTGTGAGAGAGACAGAGGGAGGGAGAGAGTGCAGACATAACCATTAAATTACATGCTTATTCCACATAATTGTACATACTCAGCAATGACTAAATGTTTCATACCCATTCAAGTGTTTCAGATTGACTGCTATGCTGTTAATGGGATGACAGATGACCAGCTAATTAGTCCCCAAGATTGGAGACCGGATAGCTATTCCGCATTACAGCAGAAGAGAAGTAGCTGCACTCGAAGAAGGAACACGCACAACTGTCTCCAAAGCTACAGAAAGCTTGATGACAAAACTAAAACAAAGACGGGCCTTCAAAAACACTCGAGGGGATGATCGCTCTGTAAAACTGCTTCAGAACACAAATGCTGTAAAAAAAGAAGCGCACTTATCAAATGGGGTTGTTCGAAGAAGTTAGGGACTCTTTCATTCAAGTTCAAGTGAAAAGAGGAGGCGGCACCTGACACCTACAAGCAGAAAAGACTACCACAATGGCAGAGTTGAAGGAAGTCGGAAAGGACTTATTTTTTCCCAATGGAAAATGTAAGCTTGGTGATTTGAAAGAATTTGATTCCACAATGAGGGACTTCACCGAAGAGGAGCTTGATCCGTTGCTGACACTGGGTCAACATTATGAAAATCGAAAAGTAAAACTGATGAGACTCTACCTATCTTGTACAAGGACTGACACTAGAACACCCTCTGCTGCTGCTTCTACACCTAGAACACCCTCTGCTGCTGCTTCTACACCTAGAACACCCTCTGTTACTGCTTCTACACCTAGAACACCCTCTGCTGCTGCTTCTACACCTAGAACACCCTCTGCTGCTGCTTCTACACCTAGAACACCCTCTGCTGCTGCTTCTACACCTAGAACACCCTCTGTTGTTGCTTCTACACCTAGAACACCCTCTGCTGCTGCTGCTTCTACACCTAGAACACCCTCTGTTGCTGCTTCTACACCTAGAACACCCTCTGCTGCTGCTGCTGCTACACCTAGAACACCCTCTGTTGCTGCTTCTACACCTAGAACACCCTCTGTTACTGCTGCTTCTCTGCTTGGAGCTGCTTCCACAGCTGGTGGAAGTCAAACTTGGATTGAAGAAAATGTCCTTTCAGCAGAGAAGATGACGAAAACCCTCTTGATGATAATCTACCACTAACTCTTGATGATACTCTACTAGGCCTAGTTCATGTGGATTTCATCCTCAGTTTCCTTAGACACATTTGAACAGTTTTGGCATTAACACAGATCTGTACATGACAGTTTTGCAACACACAGGAACATCTTCCTGTCTCACATTTGCCTAGTTTTCAACTGCAGTGGACTACCTGCAACACACTAACAGGGCCTGGATTTGTAGTAATTCAGGTCATTGTTAACTCCCCATCCTCGACGTGCCACCCATTGACGTGATTTTTATTCACGTGAATGACGTGATTTTTATTATCACAACGGCTCAGCACCCCGACTTGGGTGTGCTGGCGTAAAGTCAATTCACGTTCAAAAATAATAACAGTAATAATAATAATAACGCTCAGCCGGCAGAGACAGCCCTCGGCTTCGTCTCTCTTCTCACGCTTTCCCCTTTCGGGAATCGATCAGCCGGCTGGTAAATGTAGTCTTAGTTTCTGCAGGATCTCTCCACCAAGTTCACTCCGCCTCCTTCACTACCGGGGAAGCAAACACCCTTGCCAGACCACGCACGCGGTGGCGCGGGCGATCACGTGCCTATTTTCCAGAGTCCATAGAATCGAAACGTACGCACCTTAAGTGCTCGGGCAACTGTTCCCGAAGCTCCAGACATGAGTCTCTAACATACTTTTGTGTGACGTCAATAGACCAAGGGAAACCGTGTTATCGATTGATATCGACTCCTTATATACGAATATCGACACTCGGTTAGGCCTTAATGCAGTCAGGGAATCCTTCAAAAGAAATCCGCACGCGAGGAGACCAGATGAGGCCTGTCTCATATTATTAGAGTTGGGTCTCACAGGGAACGACTTTGAGTTTAACTCCAAATTTTATCTGCAGGTGCATGGGACCGCTATCTGGAAGAAGTTTGCTCCAGCCTATGCAAATATCTACATGGCAGATTGGGGGCAGACTGTCTTCCCCAAATGCGTAAAACTTCCAGATGTCTACCTCAGATATTTGGATGATATTTTGGGAGTTTGGTCACACTCTGAGGCGGATTTTAAAGATGTTATAACTGTGCTTAATGGCCATCATGAATCCATTACAGTTAAATATAACTTACAAAAAGAAGAAATTGAGTTTTTAGATACAGAGGTCTATAAAGAGGAGAGGGCTCGGAGGTTGGGAACGAGGGTGTTCTTCAAGCCGACGGACACTCATGCCCTACTGCACTAATGGCATGTTTTGTCCTATTTTGATGCGGTAAAAAATGCTAGAATCGACTGTGTCCCACCTGAGCCAATGGGAGAACGAATACAGCGTGACGTGACCAGAAACTGTTTGAAATCTGACGCGCTGGATACATGCGGCTGAAGAGACACGAGGAGACGAGAGATAGAGAGAGATATAGAGAGAGTAGGAGAGATAATAGTTATAATTTTATTCTAGCTAGGTTAGTTTTGACTATATATTTGTGTTTTGGAATCGTTTTGTTTTGTTTGTAGCGTTGGTAACGTTAGCACTTGAAAAATGGAGGACGGTGATGTCCGTCCGCGTCGAACACTATGTGTCCCTCGAGCGCTCCAGTTCTGCGTCCAAGAGGTTCAAATGGATGTCTTACTGTCCGAGTCTGAAAGTGAGGATGAACAACATGATCTACCGGTAGATGAAGATGAATCGGATGACCCAGATTTTGACCCTCGTCATAGGTAAGAAAGACACGTGTTTGTTTACATAGCTAGCTACACTTACAATGCCATGGTCGAAAAGTGCTGAGTTTAGTTGCTTTTTGTTGCTTTTGAATTGCTGATGTGTGTATGTCAGAAATATGTCTGTTGTCTGACTTGTAACCTTGTATTTTCCTGTCTATCTTCACAGTGATTCTTCATTCAACTTCAGTGAGCCTGACAATGAGCCTTCTACAAGCACTGGGAGGGGGAGGGGGAGGGGGAAGGGTGCCAAGCCTGCAAGCACTGGCTGTCCTACTGCTACTGTTACTAACAGGAGGTAAGCAAAAACAAGATGTATAGTGCAGCAGATTAATGAAATAATCGTTCGCTTGGTGATACAAGCACCAAATTTGGCACACAAGTGCTTTGGGACCTACTCTCTCAGAAAAGTACGGTTTCCACTTGAAAAAACAAAATGGCCACCATTTTTCAAGATGGCCGCCATTCGAAATGGATTCAAACAACGTTTTTGACTGAATAATCCTATTTTGATGGCCTATACATTGAAATATATTGTAGCGAACGGGAATCTTCTAGTGTAACTCGCCCCATGCGGGAGTCGAACCCCGACCTCCCACATAACCGACGGCCGCGCTAACCATTAGACCAAGAGAGTTAACTCCCTTGGAGGAGCTGTTAACGGGGCCTCATACAGGATCGTTACACTATCCTCACCGTTCGGGAGAGCGTGCCCTCACGCTTCACTATGTCAAGTCCCTCACGTGGACACGCCTCTCCGATGGCCTTCCTTCCATCCCACTTCTGACACCAGTGTAGCGAACGGGAATCTTCTAGTGTAACTCGCCCCATGCGGGAGTCGAACCCCGACCTCCCACATAACCGACGGCCGCGCTAACCATTAGACCAAGAGAGTTAACTCCCTTGGAGGAGCTGTTAACGGGGCCTCATACAGGATCGTTACAATATGTTTTTGAGTGTGAGAAATCCAATTCTGCATTTAGAATATCAAAATGATTGAATATTATGGTGATAAAATGGGAATTAAACTAAAAACACTCTCTTGGTGTTGTTTCTGATACGCAAAATACGCATATTGCATTTAAGCAGTGCTACAAATTTATTTTATTTTATCATTTCAAAAAGGACACAAAATAACCAGAATGATTGAGCAATTTCCTAAAAGATGCATTAAAGACATTAGTTTCACTTTTGGCTATTGGACCTGTAAGCTACTTGTAGGGAAGGCCACGTAGAGGCTGTCTTTGTCTCCCCCAATGTTTTTGTTTTTTTTGTATTTTGTATTATTTATCTTTTTTTCCCCTTTTTTTTGGTGTTGTATCAACGCTAATTTTCATTTATACGAAAGAGATTGATGTTATCTTTTGATCAATTAAATTGCAACGTAAATGGACGACCGCAGCCATAGATATTCTAGCGAGATACCGGTAACCCTGTTGCTGCTGCCCTGCAGGCACGTGCGGTCAGGGAGAGGCAGAGCCTCACCGTACTCCAAATGAAAATAGCTGTTATGAAAAGTAAAATAATAAAATAAATTTAGTATAAAAATGTTCCACTAATTTGTGTTATAATTGTCATTTCTGAATGATTCCAATATTTTTTTTAATAGTTAAAATCGCCATAAACCATACTGCTCCATAAACCATGGGCTTGCCAGCTACGAGTAACGTTAATAGTAGCTAAATTATAAGCAATGAATGCGTTTATTTGCAGGCTAGTCAGTTGTGAAAGTAATATATTAATTTAATAATAATTTATCTAAAACAATATAGCAATTGCACCTAGCCCCATATAGTTACTAGGGATGTTCCTGGAGCCGGTTGCACCACGTCTTACTAAGTACAAACTAACCCTATTTATTGCGTAAGTATTTACTAAATCAAGATTCAGTCACTACTTAACTTGAACGGGTTGCACCAAGCACACTAGTTATCACGTAGACCTTAGTAACTACTAAATATGTACGTATAGTCCAAGAGCATTAGCTCAAAATTGAGTCAAACCCGGAACAAATTTGTAACAAGCTGAATTTTTCAGGATATGTTCAGAATACCTTTAGGAATAACATACTAAAAGTCCCCGTGAATCCCCCTTGTGCTTTCTGAGATATTCAAGATGGCGTCCAAAATTGCCGCTATTTGGAGATTTTTCCATATCTCAGGCTTAAAACATAATACAAATGCAATAAAAATGTTAAAATATATGTTTTCTCATACAAGGAATCCAAATTCACCATTGACACACTGCTAAAATTAAAGTTAACCAAGATTACAAGGTCATTAATGTGACAATGACACAAAATTCACATAGTGTACCCATTAAGCCCAGGCACCATTTAAGCCCATTTGTAACTTTGAAGTCATTTTTTAGAAAAAGAGGGGCCTGTCTATTGCTATTCATTATTTTGTCTAATCACACAATGTCTTTATTGTAAGTTTTTATTTGCCACCAATCACATTTGTCAATATTGAATAAGGCTCGCTTACATCTGTAACAGTTTGATGTTTGATGAGTCTGTGAAACAGACTGGCTGCTTGGTGAATGAGCTCTGCAGAGCTTGAGAGAAAAAGCATATTTGTAGGTTTACGTTTGAAGCCGTACGCGGCAAGGACATGTCTAAAGGTGACATGTAGCTACTTGTGTGGAGAAAAATGATGTATTACAGGTTTAATTGTCATAACTGAGTGATTTTAAGATGTTTGGTTAAGTGCCAGCCCTCTAGTGGCCGACATTATCAGCATTCATAGGCCTACTGCAGAGTGGGGATATTTTCATATTTGAGATACAAGATAAGATAGGCGAATTTCTAGGCAGCATTGGGCAGATCATGACAGGAAGCGGGCTGGCAGAGCTGTGGGAACGGGTGTATGCCAAAGGTTCAGTGGTGCATATGCTCAAAGGTCATGCCTTCTCTCGAGCAGTGCGTGCTCACATTCTGACCTTGTTGGCCCTCATCTCTGTACTGCTAGAGAAGTCAGACTGGGCAAATCAGACTGACAAGGAACATCTGGTCAATCTGTATCAAGATATAGTTGACCAAGATGAAGATGCAACTCAGGTCAACGAAGATGAAACTCTACGAGAGTTTCAACAGTTTCTCACTCATCACCTGGAACAAGCTGCCACACAGAGCAGAACAGGAAAGTTATGGGTACAGTACATCAACCAGGTGTTCCTCATGCTCAACTTCGAGAAACTAGTCCGGGCCCACATACTCACACGCCTCCCGCCCAACCTGGATCCATACCAGTTCGCCTACAGAGCCCACAGGTCCACAGAGGACGCCATCGCGACGACTCTCCACGCCACTCTATCCCACCTGGAGAGGGGAAACAGCTACGCGAGACTGCTCTTCGTGGACTTCAGCTCCGCCTTCAACACCATCCTTCCAGACAGGCTAGTGACCAAACTACTAGACCTGGGTCTATCACACTCTATATGTGCGTGGATCAAGGACTTCCTGACCGACCGCCCCCAGAGGGTGCGGGTGGGCCCCCACACCTCCACAGCCCTCAGCCTCAGCACTGGGTCCCCCCAGGGCTGCGTGCTAAGCCCCATCCTCTACAACCTCTACACCTACGACTTCACCCCCGTCCACCCCAGCAACTACATCGTAAAGTTTGCAGACGACACCACCGTGGTGGGATGTATCTCGGGGGGGGGACGAGGCGGCGTACAGGGATGAGGTAGAGCAACTGAGCAAGCTGTGCAAGGTTAACAACCTGCTGCTGAACAAGTCAAAGACCCAGGAATTCATCGTAGACTTCAGGAGGAAAAAGTCCGAGATCCAGCCCCTGCTCATCGACGGAGAGAGCGTGGAGAGAGTCTCAACCCTCCGATTCCTGGGACATCACATGCGGGATGACCTGACCTGGAAGGACAACACAAAAGGCACCATCAAGAGGGCACAACAGCGGCTATACACCCTGAGATGCCTCAGGAAGGAACACAACAAGCAGGAGATACTGGTGGCCTTCTACCGCGGCGCAGTGGAGAGCATCCTCACCTACGGCATCTGCAACTGGTTCTCCAGCTGCACAACAGCGGAGAGAAATGCGCTACAGAGAGTAGTGAGAACAGCACAGAAGATCACCGGCGCCCCCCTCCCCTCTCTGGAAGAGCTGTACAACACACGCTGTCTCAGGAAGGCCTCAAAGATCTCCAGGGACCCGACCCACCCTGGGCACGTACACTTTACCAGGCTGCCCTCGAAAAGGAGGTTCAGGACCCTGGCCGCTAAGACAAACAGACTGAAGAACTGCTTCTACCACAGGGCCGTCCAGGCCCTGAACACAGCAAAGACCTAAGTTCTGGGCCCTGGACAGTCTGGACGGATTGTATGGCAGCTGCTGGACTGAAAAATTCAGGTGTAGTGCTGAGGCACAAACATGTACATTTCAAGCCTGCAAACTGTGACACTTTAAATAACGTGAAAAAAATACTATTGTGCAATATGACAACCCTAGTCGACTATCTGTACAGTATAGTACAGTGGATTGTGTACATAGCCTTTATTTATGTAAACCAGCTCCTTCCCTTCTTGTGCAATTTTTTTTTCTAAAAGTTTTTTTTTTTTCCCTTTCCTAACACGAGCCACCCCTCCTAAATTTCGTTGTTTGGTACCTGTACTGCAGCAATGACAATAAAGTCCATTCATTCATTCATCAGAGCCGAAAGGACAGGCAACTGGAAGTTTAATCTTCACAGTGTGCAGGGAATGATCCCACATTTCCATGCAGCAGGTCATCTTCCATATGCCAAGTCTGCAAGACTGTACTTGCAGCAGATGAACTCCATCCAACAAGTCATGCCACCTGAGGAGTACACATTGTTCTCTTCAAAGGGGTACTTCACCATCCGTCGAGCCAACGAGTTCTGGTCTGGCAACTTCTCTGACCAGACAATTGAGCAGTTCCTGATGAGGATGCTGAAAACTAGTGGAGGGATGACCCATGGTAGAGGAATAACAGACAGCACCTTGACCAAATGGGTGCATGCACTGCCTTACTGCGTCCCTGTGTGTGATGCTTTGGAGAAGTTCACCGGTGTGCATAGTGCTACCTCTGAACAACACAAAGATCTCCGATCATCCACTCAGGCTAAAGACAGCAAAGACTATGATGTCTTTATGCAGTGGCTGGAGATACATCCACCATTTGCAGGTTACCTGCCTGATCACCTAGTGTCTATAGCTACTGGTGTTATAGCTGACACATCCGTCAATTGTGACAATGCAGTCCAGATTGGTCTGGCTGCAGCCTCCAGGATAACAGGAAAAAAGTTCTCAGAAATCACACTGCATCGCACTGACAAAGTCAAGCCTATAGGGGATAAAAACACCATCAATGTCAGGGGACAAAACATGGTAGTGAATCCCAGTCTCCTTTTCAACAGGATCACCTGTGTCCTAAAGACAAGTTCTGACATGGAGCAGTTCATGTCATATGAGCTTGCTCCTCAACCTCCATCCCTGTTTCATAATGGTGTCATGCGAAAGACAACCAAGAGTGTTCTAGGTACTCTTCTCAAGTCATTTGCCCCTGTACAACCTAACATTCCAAAGAACTGCCAGTTTGTTCTAGATGGAGGCCATCTGTTGCAGTCTGTGGTGTGGCCACAGCCATCTACTTACGGAGATGTGTGCCATTGCTACATTGCCTACATCCTGAAACACTATGGGGCTGGTACTGTAACTGTGTTTGATGGCTACAGCATGATCTCTACCAAGGCAGCAGAGCAACTGCGCAGGGCAAAGAAGTCCACATCCAGTGACATCTTATTTGATCAGAACATGCCAACCACAACAACTCAGGCAGCATTTCTAGCAAATAGCCACAACAAGGAGCGTTTGATAGAGATGCTCAGTGACTTGCTGAGTCAAGCAGGTGTTCAGGTGAAGCAGGCACAAGCTGATGCAGATGCATTGATAGTCTCTACTGCTCTGTCATTGGCAGAGTCAATCAAACCAGTTGTTGTTTTTGGAACTGACACTGACCTGCTGGTAATGCTGGTGGCTCAAGCAACCACAAACATGGACCTTTACATGTTATGCTGCAAGAACCCCACAACTGTGTACAGGGTTCATGACATTCAAGGGAGCATTGGCCCCATGTCATGTGGGTGGTTGAAGCAAGGCCGCTATATTCGGCGCATGCCGCGCTAGCTTGTTGTTAGCTAGCTTGCCAACTTACGTTAGCAACCAAATATGTTATTCCTCGAGTTAGCTTGACAAACGATTCTCACCCATATCGTTTCACAACATTGGAAGACTGTATTCAGATTAATTTCAAAAGACTTGTCACTAGCCTATTCTCTCTAGCTAGCTATCTAGCTAACAAGCCAGGTTTTAAACGTGTGGCTCTAACGTTGTTGACAACACCGAGTCAATGGCTGGTCATGTTGTTAACAGTATTTACAGTAACAGCAATGTGTGTATAACAGGTGTCCTCATGGCGACGGATGATGTTGCACAGTTGGCCGACTGCCTGGCCAAAACCCAGGTGGCTGAGGGAGAGTTGAGCTACAAGGGTCAAGGACGCAAACTGGACAACGCACAGTCTGTGAAGGAGATTGTACAGGAGATCCAGGAGTTTGAGGGCTTGCAGGCTCTTGTTCTGTTCAGTTATTAGTTAATTTGGGCCCGTCCATTACGTTATTCATTATCCTTTTTTAACCCACTGTTGGTTTTTGTTAACCCTGTATTATGTTTGGGTAAATAAAAACCCTTAATTTTCACATTTTCTCTGTGTCCTCGTGCCTATACTTGCTCGGTCCATCACAAGTGGTGTCAGAAGTGGGATATTGCAAGTAGAGGACACAGGTACGTTTTTTTTCTAAAGTTTTTTCCCCTGCCTCCTACTCTGGAAATGTCAAGGCGTGGGAGAAGCAATAGAGGGGGTGCTGGCCAAGAGCAAATAGCCGAAGCGGAAGAAAATGGAGGTGCCATGGAGCCTGAATACGAGGACGACGGCAACCCATCCAGAGAACCAACCATTGCAGACCTGACTAGCATACTTCGGGCCCACAGGGTGCAGCGACACAGCCGGGAGAATCAATGGGATGCTGAGGCAGCACGGCAAGAGCAGAGGTTTAAAGCACTACAGCAACACTTCAGTCTCCTACAGCTAGAGGTTCAAGCACAGACTTCTCCAGTTCCTTTACCACCTAGTGGGGAGCAAAGTCCGCTAAGAGTGAGATCCACAGACCAGGTATGTGACCCTGCACAAGACGGTGGGGGCCCTGGAGCCAGCCAGCAAGATGGCAGCCAGTCTGATAAGTATCGGTTTACTAGAGAACCCAAACTGGAAAAATTTACTGAATCAGATGACATTGAACATTTTCGAATAACTTTTGGGCGCATTGCTGTGGCATGTCGGTGGCGGAAACCGGACTGGGCCTTCCGACTCATTCCCAAGCCAATGTGCCCTAAAAATAGTGCCTAATTAGAGGAGGGGGAGTATGTGACGGCTGCACCAGATCGCCGCACATTGTGGCAGTGGCAAGCACACTTGCAACACACCTTTCCTGTTCATTCAGTTAGTTTGTAACATTTATGTTTCAGTACACATCACCACCACCCCATAACAAACAGACCTTGGTTTTGTTTTACACATGGTCATTCCTTTATTAGCATTATTGATCACATGTTTCTAAATTGAGTGCACACATTTTAGTTAACATGGTTTTATCATTTTGCTGTAATGGATCACCACCTTCTGTCTTTTTCCTCCATAGTCCACATGTGTCTCACCGGGAGTTGTCCGCCACCTCCTTTGGCTAGGCAAAGAGTGAGCGGCCATTTTGGACCCTACTAAATACAGAGGGTGGGGGTGGTGGACTGTACCATCTCCCGGGAGACTACAGGGGGAGGGATTAGTTTAATTTAACTGTTTATATTATTTATCTAACATTAGCATTATGTATGCAAGTAATTCAAATGGCATAAATGTATGTTGCATGGGTTGGTTACTTGTGTTAGATTGTTTTGAATATAGTTGTTCATTTGTGTATAACTTAATTGATTGATCCCCTGCTTGATTTAAATGTACCTGGCTAGGTCTATATATACCTTGAGGTCATCAGTGTCAGGAGGCTCTTGTTCTGTTCAGTTATTAGTTAAATTGGGCCCATCCATTATGTTATTCATTATCCTTTTTTAACCCACTGTTGGTTTTTGTTACCCCTGCATTATTTCTGGGTAAATAAAACCCCTAATTTTCACATTTTCCCTGTGTCCTCGTGCCTATACTTGCTCGGTCCATCACAAGTGGACTTTGCCTCCAACAAGTGCTGCAGCCAAGCAACATTCATTCAGAACATATCTCATTGTTCAGGAATGGATGGGAAGGCCATTGCAGCCAACAGATTGGGGATGGAAAATGGAGGATATCTTGACTCCAGTTGAAACTGACCGCCCCATTGCTCCAGACACTCTGCTCAACATGATCTCTTGTGGCTGCAGAGCAGATGGCTGTGGAGTGTCATGTGGCTGCAGGAAGATGGGGGTACACTGCTCTGCCTTGTGTACAAAGTGCAGTTGTCAAACATGCAACAATGCAGCACCAATGCCATCTTTACTAGATGATGAGGGAGAAACTGAAGAATCAACACCAATTTCTGATGATGAGGATGATGACTGAAGTGATTTATTATTATGAAATGTCTCCATTCAAGAAACTAATGATGAAATTGACTTACCCTAAAAAACATATTTTGACCTTTTAATTGCATTTGTATCAGGTTTTAAGCCTGAGATACGGAAAAATCTCCAAATGGCGGCCATTTTGGACGCCATCTTGAATATCTCAGAGAGCACAAGGGGGATTCACGGGGACTTTTAGTATGTCATTCCTAAAGGTATTCTGAACATATCCTGAAAAATTCAGCTTGTTACAAATTTGTTCCGGGTGTAACCCTATTACTACTGGACTAGTACCCCTAAGGTGGTGTAAGTTATAACTAACTCGTAGCTAACCGTAGTTACCTCAGCGGAGATAAAGTAGCCTGCCGAAGCAGGGGAAAACCAGCCTATGGAAGCTAAACATTTATTTCGTTTGTACAATAAAAAGACACGAGCCATAGTTATAACAAATTAAATTGTTTATTAATACAATTTATTAATATTAATTTTGGCTTGTAGTTCCACGCTTAAAGGAGTGACGCCCACAACACAATATTTGAAATAACGACTTTTAACTGCTAGGTCTGTCTCAAGCTAGGTTAGCTTATTTCAAAATCCAGCATACCTATGAACTAGTCAGGCTAGCTAACATTAGGTAACTTGTATTGTTTGAAACACGGTCATCAATACGATGACTGTTATCGATATATCGTTAGCTACCAACTTTAGACTACTTACCTGACTGTGGCCTGTTAGCTAAGCTACCGTTGTTACCTAGTGTAGATGGATTATTACTTGATTAATACCTATATTAGCCACTCGCTCAAGACGTGGCATGTAGCAAAGACTCCATAAGCAAGATTCTTCTCAACACAATTAGACACTGATATTGTGGGCACAATCAATATTGGTTACAATCAATCAATTTTCAATTCAATTATACTTTATTTATCCCCGTGGGGAAATTCATTTTGCCACGCCACTCTCTAAAAACAACACGACAACACAACATAAAGGACAGACAACAATATTGGGCCAGCCATGTATAGTATATAAAAAACTGTGAGATCATGATAGAAAAGTGGATAAAGAGATGGCTATAGTTATCATATTAAAATACTAAAAAGTGATGATGATTAAAATAAATAAATAAATACAGATTCAGGAGCCTTGACCCCGACTACTACTTTAGTTGCCATTGAACAGTCTTAGTGCAGCCGGGATAAATTATTTTTTATATCGCTCCGTCCTGGAGCGTACCGAAATGAACCGCCCTCTGCAGCGGCTGCTGGTTTGCCCAGCGAGGACATGATGGAGGGGGTGGTTGGGGTTGTCCCTGATGGACAGCAGCTTGCTCCTAGTCCTTCTCTCCACCACCGTCCCCAGAGAGTCCAGGCTCCTTCCCACCACTGAACCGGCCTTTTTTACCTAGTGTAGATGGATTATTACTTGATTAATACCTATTAGCCACTCGCTCAAGACGTGGCATGTAGCAAAGACTCCATAAGCAAGGTTCTTCTCAACACAATTAGACACTGATATTGTGGGCACTGACATAGTGTAATTGAACGGAAAGGTGGAACAAAGTGTTGGTTACAATGAAGGAGTGAAGAGGTGTTCTACGCATCCGTTCTCCGAAGGGAAGAAGAACACCTCTTTCAGGGGCCCTCTGCAGCCACGCCTGACCCAGAAGCCAGAGAAGGACGTTTCCAGACCATGTGGCAGTGGACAGGAGCATGGTACCAGCACTGCTGGTGCTAACCCTCCAGTAGCGTGGCATTCATCCTTCTCTTCCATCACTCTGTCGATCTGCCTCCCTCTGGGGTATGGGAACAGCATAGGTTAGTAGTACCGGCTCCGGCCCCCAGCCTCTCTCTTAGTGCCTATGAATAAACAAAGTCTCGGGATCATGTGACTCACCATGTCCACCAGAGCGACGTACATGATCTCTAGCCTCTAGCCGTGGTCTCTAGCCTCGCCTCTGTTTGGAGCTTGGTTTTCTTTTGTTGTTTAGCTGTTCGGTGTAGACGGAGCATGGCATGCCATTCAGGAGAGTAGTGGCCGGATGCTCCAGGCTCTGTCTCCCTACGCATCTCCCCGTGCTTCTCCCAGCAGCAGCCCCACTAGGGGGCGCTCCCCATCGCCGTCCTCAGACTGGCCCTCGTCTCCCCCTTCCTCCCCTTCCTCCCCTAAGGGTGCCTCTCAAACTCCCTCAGCAGCAGTGAGGTGGATGAGGGGTCATAGCTAAGACTCAGAATCCTGTTATATCTTAATTTATTGAAATAGTACCTCAGGAGAGGGTTACATTTTGGAGGCTCCGCTGAGATTCCCTTGTTGTTTACCAGACATGTCAGATTTTGTATTTTCATCAATCAGTAACAGTGTACCAAGACAATGGATTTGACTCAGGCTATAGACTGGGCCCAGCAGGAGAATGTCAGTCTCTCTACTGGCCTACTATTGGGAAATGTGCCTATAGAGACTAGTAAGAAGACCATTGCTGAGGTCTTAAACACAGTGAAAGTCTTGGGTCGTACCAAGATTCGAGGATGCCGTGGGGATTCCACTGGTACACAGTTGTTCATATTAGTGGAGACTACTATTGATTTAACCCAGTATACTGCACCTGAACTAGTAGGTATTGAAGGAGAAGCTGGGCCATGGACTGTCCATTTATTGAAAGACCTCGAGACACATGCTCCAGAAAAGGACGCTTTCCATGCAAAGCTGCTGTTACTGTTGGTTTTGTTTGGTATTGTGCGACAGATAGATAGATATAGATAACAACAAAAGAAAGTCACAATATAAGGAAAAAAAGACACAAAACACAAAAGACATGAAACATATGCAGCATAACCACTAATCTCTTGCTAAAGGAATGACTTTGCTCTGCCACAGTGTCATGTAGGTTAATAGCTTAATTAGTTAATTAATTAATTGACATGGGCCTATGCTATATAAGCGGAGCCTGCTCATATACCTATAGGCTAGACAACTATGGCATGTCCATTTCTCATCAACCCTGTGCATTTAGAGGCGCAGATCATCAGAAGAGAATTCTTTCCACCAGCTCCAAGAGTCTTCAGGGACAGAACCAATCCACTGGCCTTTCCTGATGAGTACCTGTGGGAGAGGTATAGGTTCAGCAGGCCAACCATAGTTAATTTATGTAGTTTGCTGGAGCCACAAATGAGGAGGCACACACACCGCAGCCATGCATTGACCACAGTTCAGTCTGTCTGCATAGGCTTGCGTTTTTTCGCATGTGGGGCATTTTTGTACACAGTTGGAGACGCAGAAGGTCTCGCTAAGGCAACGGTATGCCGGGAAGTACGAAGGGTGTACCTTGCCCTAAAGCATTGCCTCGCGGACTTCATCCTTTTCCCTGGTCACCTGGAAACACGAAGAATCCAGCAGGAGTTTTATTCTATTGCCGGTATGTGATGCGTGTTAAAATAGATGTAAAGTAGCCTACAGGACAAGCGTCTGTATTAACTTGATCCTCTCCTCCAGGCTTCCCCAATGTTCTAGGCGCAATAGACTGCACCTATGTGCGCATCAAGGCCCCATCTGGACCTGTGGAGGCAGACTGTCAATCGGAAATCTTTCCATAGTCTAAATATACAGGTATGTCCATACACTGTCAGGCAGAATAGTAATAACTGCTTTTGGATCAAATGTGCATATCTGTGCTAATAGATGAAATTAGTTTGGATGTGAACACTCAGTTATGCATAACAATGTATCTGCCAAGCAAAGTGTGCCACATCATTGAAGGTCTCCCTCTATGCCATCAGATGATCTGCGAGGCAAATTGCCTGATTTCTAACATTGAAGCCAAATGGCCTGGCTCTGTCCATGATTCCAGAATCTTTCGAGCATCATCACTAGCACACAGGTTTACACAAGGCAAGAGAATTACTTTCCAAGTTTCATTTAATGTATTTGAAGCTGAAGAACCAATATGTAACCAATACTTCTATTCTATAGGGCAGTTTAATGGAGTTCTGCTGGGAGACAGGCTATCCCTGTATGCCACACTTGCTGACTCCCTACCCAGAACCAGCAACCCAAGCAGAGAGGGCCTTCAACCATGCCCACAACAAAACAAGGGCAAGAATTGAGATGTGTTTTGGGCAACTGAAGTCTAGATTTCAGTGCCTGAAAAGCCTCAGGGTCACCCCTGCCATCCAACATATTTATAGAATTCAGTATTCTGTGAACCAATGAATGATAGGAGAATTGTATGACGTGCGCAGTGATACTCAGGGTGAGAAGCCCTACAAATAACCTGACACAGTTCGTCTCGCAGACAGTTGAGAGTTGAAAGAAGTCAAGTTCTATGTAAGTACATCTAAGGCGTTCTGTGAGAAAATAGAGCTAGCTACACGATGTTTATGACCGTACATGCTGCCAGATAGTCACTGTCAAAGTAATTAAAGAATATAAGCTTTTAATTGAGAAACCACACGAGATGGTTTCAAGTCCAGTTGCCAGTTGTGATTTTAGCGAGCTAGTTTAGACAGGCCGCCTGTTCTAACGCGATGTTTAAATGTTCAATAATATTAGCCAGTTAGTAATTAATACATCTAAAGCAATGCATTTTAACTGTAGACTACAGAAGCAACGATGACTCCATTTGCTAATGTATGAAGTACAAAGTGGTTGTTAGTTAGCTAGCTACGTCTGGTCTCTTGCCTCGTGCAGCAGCACTTTGCGCCAGTATGTGGTCACGACTGTGGTCACGACATGTGCTCGTGACTGTCTTTAACTGTGTTCCAAATGTACACGTGGTAGTCATGTCAAACTTTGCTATGTTAACATTGTAGAATGAGAAGTTTAATTTGTATGTTTCTTCCAGTTCCATTCCAGTGTTAACCCAAACCCTAAAATGACGGGTCGAGCCAGAGCAAGATTTCCTGGAATCGGTAGAGAGCATTAGGATGAGTGGCAGCCTTGGACCTGTGTGTGTGTGTGTGTGTGTGTATTTGTTTAATTGTTGCATTGTTGAGGAGCTAGCTTGCCCTAAGCATTGCCCTAAGCATGTGCGTGTGCAAGTGTATGTGTGGTTATGTGTGTGTGTGCGTGTCACAGACTGCTAGTGCCTCACTGCTGTGAGGTGGTTCAGCTGAGGCCAGACGGATCGCAAGCCTCTTCTCCCCTCTGCCAGATCACATCAATATTACCTACAGGAACCAGCAGCACAACCAGCTGTGCAACCAGCAGGCAGAGGACGACCGCAGTGTGTTTCTCTCCCAGAACGTAGTACCAGGATGATGACTGTGAGGGAGGTGGTTACATCATCCCTGCTGTGTTACAGAGAGGGTTTTAATTAACACAAAGGTTATGTTTTCAACACACCACGCGCTCGTCTCCCCCGTACACCAGAGGGGGCACTCCAGGAGGACAGCAGGATGGGTACCATTTTGACAATACTGTGACACAGAAATAGAAGGTCAGCATCGTGGAAGAGGGGCGAGGATGTGGGGAGGGGACAAAACAGGGGAAGAGGAAGAAGAGGCCAGGTACATAGGCAGATTCCTGGGCTACAATTGTGGACCATGTTGTCAATCACGGCCTCACAATGGCTGAGGCAGGTCGAAGGGTGCAGCCAAATGTTGGGAGAACCACTGTAAATTCAATTATTCAAACATTTTGTCGGGAAAACAGGTGTGTATATTGGACAGTAATTCAGCACTAAACAATCTGCACTGCACTACTGTCATTGTGTCATACATGAAGCTTACAGTGGGACAAGAACTTGTCACTTTTTACATTTTACATTTAGACTTACAGCTTTACTGCAGCACAGATTTACTGTATTGTAGTGTAAAGTAGTGTTACAGTAAAGATTTGCCATATTTACAGTATGGTACTGTACTGCAGCATTTTACAAGTGGGAAGCACTGTTATTGTACACTACAGTAATATGGGTTAAAGCAGTATATCTCATGTTTACTGTACATTACTGTAATTTTACTCTGCAACACATAAACAAGACAAGGCAAGACAACCTTGCAGAGGTGGAAAAGGGCCCCTTTTTACTCCACAACAAGAGGAATCCATTTGTGCAATGGTGATTGCAAACAATGCCATAAGGTTGAGAGAGATACAAAGCGCTGTTATAGAGGATGACAATATCTTTGGGAATATTGAATCCGTTTCAATCGCTACAATTGACAGAGTGCTCAGGAGAAATGAAATGTGCATGAAACAATTGTACAATTTGAACGGAACAGCGACAGAGTGAAGGAGATCCGTCACCAGTATGTACAGGTAAAACATTTATGTGTTCTATGCATACTCTAATGTCCAGTGCTGTAAACTGGTTACTTTGTGTAGTGCCATGCAGTGCACTTACCTGACAGTACAATATGTTGTCCAATATGCATTATGTTACACAGGAAACGTTTTTATAGTTTTTTTCTCTCTCTCTATTCTGGGATAAAGCGTGTACTGGAGCTGGAGGCCAGGGAACCGCTGCACACATTCATATACGTTGATGAGGCGGGTTTCAATCTGGCAAAAGATAGAAGGCGTGGAAGAAATCGCATTGGACAGAGAGCAACCATTGATGTCCGAGGCCAACGAGGAGGGAATATTACAATGTGTGCAGCCATCTCAGAAAACGGCATCCTCACCCTGTCTTGGTCCATATAACACACAACATCTGCTGACTTTTTTGGACATTCTTTACAGCGACATAATCCCTGAGAATGAGAGGGGTCTAAATGGAGACCATCTGAACAAGTATGTTGTTGTATGGGATAATGTGCGTTTTCACCACTCAGATCTGTTTGCAGCACATGAAAGGATGCTGGTGGAATATCTCCCTCCCTACTCACCCCATTCCTGAATCCAATAGAGGAGTTTTTCTCTGCCTGGAGGTGGAAGGTATATGACCGGCAACCACATACCCAAATGGCCTTGCTAGCGGCCATGGATGCAGCATGTGATGACATCACAGCACAGTCCTGCAGAGGGTGGATTCGCCACTCAAGGAGGTACTTTCCTCGCTGCATTGCCAGGGATGATATTCGCTGTGATGTCGATGAAAATATGTGGCCAGACAGACAGGAACGTCTGGATGTGAATGAATGATTTACAGTACTGTCTATGTTGTATGTTCCAATTCAGTTCCAATACAGCAATATTGTTTACAATTGTGCACAGCTCTACCCAAAGGGTCTTTCTTATGTTTGTTGTAAATAAGTTTGTATTTTTCTTTTGCACAATGCTGTGAACAAATTAGAATTGCAAAGAGCATATGCAGTAAAAATGTGAAACATACGTATTCAGTGTCTTGTACTCATTTACCTCACTAAATACAGTAATGTGTAACCCACTGTAGATTTCAAATGGCTGTGCAAATAGTGTATAGTACTGTCTTGAGCATTTTCAGGTAGTGTCACCAAGATTTGACTTTTTTGCATTGGAAAACACTTACAGAGTGAACTGTCATAATGAAAACATGACAAAGCCATTTGACTATCTTGTTCATAAACAATGGTGTCAGGACTTTTCATTTTGATGACACTGACACTTTCATTGACATGAATACTTGCTTTTGAGGAATGAACAGTGGCGTAGGAGACGGGCCCGCAAGCGACGCACCACGGGGGGGGGGCCCTAACATTGGATACTGTGGTGGGTTGACATAATTCACCGACGGTGGGTTGGGAGTATTGTTCCGCACGGACAGTTAAGTGCGTGGTACCCGAGTTGTTTATTCAGTTACTGCTTGAGTGTGTTGTTGACAATCGTTCATGTTCTTCATTAAACGTTTAGCTTTGTCATTTGATACGCCGCCTCCGACTCCAGTCTCTCGGCACTACAATACAAACTTTTTTATTAGATTAGAATTTTTTTTAGGCAGCGAGACAGAAGACCCTGCAGAAAAATGAGCAAGCGAAAGTACCTCAGTGGTGCGCAAAAACGGCAAGAGCAATATAAAATGTAACAAAATGCAGTGAAACTTCCCAAAATGTAATATTTTCTCACAAACCGACTCAATGCAGCTTCTGCGACTAACGTGGGCAGGGATGGTATTAGCACTGGGTCAGGGACGAATGTCGTGGATGCACCTGTTGCACCGCTGTGGAGGACAGTGTTACTGCAGCTGGCATGCAGGCTGACCCGGCCGAGAGATCGTTTTCAAAACTAAAAATTATCAAAAGCTATCTGGGAAGCACCATGTCCCAGGACACACCCTCCAGACTAGCGATTCTCAGCATTGAAAGCCTGCGCGCACGTCAAATGGATTTAACAAACTATACTATGTTACATAGTGAAGGACTTCGCACAAACTAATGTCAGGAGGAGGACATTTTGGTCTTTGTTAAAGGTAAGAACCGTGGTAACAGTGAAGGGAGGAGAGGAGGCAGAGGTACAGGAAGTCCAGGATAACACAGAGAAGAACAACAAGAAGAAGAGAAGAGATGTAAAGTGTGTTATACTATAATATTATAATTATAATCCACTTTTAGTCTGTTATAATCCATGTGTGAATTGATTTCATCAACAAAATAAATCTGTATAAAATAATAAATCTGTAGCACTTTTACATTTGAGTTGGGGTTCTGAAGTGAACGTCTCTTGTGTGAATGTTTTGAGAACATTTCAAGGACTCCTTCTTCATTCTCCACACAGTCTACATTATAATCTCAATACACATTACAGCTGCAGTCCAGTGTCAGGGTCTATGGAGTCATCTCTAAGTAAAGAATTGTCTATTATTTGATAGTATTAGAGATATGTATTAATCTATGAATCAAATTAACTCGGGGTGGTGTGTAGCCTGTCGGTCTGTTCTTGTTGCCGTTTGTGTATGGATATGTCCGCACAGTCACACACACAGTGTCATTCTGAACAAACGGGCAGCGCGCTGTAGCTGATAGCTGTCCAGGCCAACCATAGGGTCTATCTATGCTGTAGTAGGGTTAGGGTTAACTAACGGTCTATGCTGTAGTAGGCTATATGCAGCCTTAAAATAAATGTACCGCAACATCCGTTTGAGTTAACCTCCGTTGCGAAAGGGCCCCCGCCGCCACCTTGCGGGTGGGCCTCGGGATTTTGCGGTACGCCACTGATCTCGCCATCACTACTCAATCCTCAATCAAGGGTGGAGGGAGGATAAAAGCCTGGGAGAGACACTCAGTTGGTGCCAGTGGGCCAGACAACAACTTTATAGTTGTTTTGTGTTGGTTTCTTTTGTTAGTTACAGCTGTAGTTTTGTATCCTAGTTTTGTACTTTGTGTTTATTAATCTTAGGTTCATAGTCGTTTAGTCTTAGTTGTATTTGATTGGTTACTTAGATTAGATTGCCACAAGGCCTGTTAATTTACTTTATTCTTTATTATTAATAGTGTAGATTCATTCACTCTCCTTTTTTATAGAGTAGTTTTCAGTTAAGAGTTTCACGGAAACCTGTTTGTGTTACCTTTGTACAATAAATCTTGTTTATTTTATTTCCCTTCTCCTCTGATTCTTGTCCCCCCGGTTTTATTTAATTGTTACACCCCGTATCCACTAGAACACATATGGGGTCGTAACACTGGTTAATAGTGTGGCACTAATACTAGCCACTCACTCACACTCACTCACTCACAGTTCACGCCAAGAGAACATCACCAACAGTCCATTCACATCAACACACATAATCCTTTTCCTCTCTCTCCTCTCACTCTCTCACCTAAACCCAGTTTTTTTTAAAAGGGTACAACAGCCAATCCCATGACTAGTTCGCTCATCAGCTAACCCACTTCAGCTGTGTCTAATCAACATGCCTGCGAACTTCCCATCCTATTATTAGGTCCCGTTTCATCTCGTGACATTTATATCAAAAGTTAGATCAGGTTTAAATATTTGTACTACAAACTGACCCAGATATTCTTGTTTCGAGTGAATCATGGCTCAAAAGAATCAGTATATCTGACACTGATATTGCCTTATCAGGCTATCTTGTTTGTTCTCCATCTGCTGGAAAGGATTCTGTTGAAGCACTTGGGGATCTACTTGCCCAATATACAGGCGATGAGCTTATTATAACTGGTGATTTTAACTTAAATTAGTTTAATTCAATCTCAGATGTTCGTGGGAACCTAAACCGAACCTCAATTGTTAGTTGAGACCCACTAGGCCTGATTTCAAGGACAGCTCAAAGTGTTGATTGATTGATCTGATTTTCAGCAATAAAGTTGACAAAATGGTAGCCAGTGGAGTATTTGAATTAGGTTTATTTCGTATTTTGAATTAGGTGGGTATCAGAAGCATTCGCTTAGAAAATAACAAATCTCATGTGGCCTTGAGAAGAAATCTCAAACATTTTAATGAGCCATCTTTCTTGGCAGGTTTTACTCAGAAGTAGAATTGATGTCATGTTACTATAAGTTCAATGATGCTCAACTGGCATTGGACTTCTTCACTGAATCAACTCAGTTGTTGTAGGAGTCTCTAGGCACAGAGGAACGGCTGTAAATATGTTTTTAATTGGCGTACAGCACGGCTCAGCAACGTCACTGACGTGCTGAGCGAGTCTTTTCTAAATAATAAAGAATAAAGAACAAGTACAGCTCTCTCGTTCTCTCTGTCTCTCTCCTACGGTGGCCGACAAGGGCAAACGCGCTGCAAATACCGGAAACGCGTTGCATATAGAGAAACGCGCTGCAAATAGAGAAACGCGCTGCATATAGCTCACAACACAACGGAAGTGTAGAAAAACGCTGCATATAGAGAAACGCGCTGCATATAGCTCACAACACAATGGAAGTGTAGAAAAACGCTGCAATTCAGTTCACAACACAACGGAACTGTTCTCACAACGGAAGTGTTCTGGGGGGGAACGATAAGTGGAACGGACCGGAGACGTGTTTTTGAAGAAGTTCCGAAAAGCAGTTCTGAAGAGGTTGTGGAGTGAAGAGGCGACATAAAAGGTACATATTATATTTCTTATTTATGTCTGCAGATAACATGTGCTGTATTTCAAACCGAAGGGCTCATTCTATGCCCTACACCCTACGAAGGGTTCGTAGAAGCTTGTGCAGTGGAGGGATTCTTTATTGGGAATTAGCCGTTGGATCGTATTCAGACATAACGTAGGCTGACAGTGAGCTAGTTAACAACAACAACCTGCTGTATGTGAGCTAGTCAACAACAACCTGCTGTATGTGAGCTAGTTAACAACAACAACCTGCTGTATGTGAGCTAGTTAACAACAACCTGCTGTATGTGAGCTAGTTAACAACAACCTGCTGTATGTGAGCTAGTTAACAACAACAACCTGCTGTATGTGCGCTAGTTAACAACAACCTGCTGTATGTGAGCTAGTTAACAACAACAACAACCTGCTGTATGTGAGCTAGTTAACAACAACCTGCTGTATGTGAGCTAGTTAACAACAACAACCTGCTGTATGTGAGCTAGTCAACAACAACAACCTGCTGTATGTGAGCCGACTGAGGCACTCTCCCCTCCCGCGACGGAGGGTTATCAGCCTGGCTGGGGTTCCATACTATAATTGTGTTAGTATTAATGTTAATACTATAATTGTGTTAATATTAAATAATAAACCATATCAATGCCTGTCTTGCCATGTTTTGTCCTTTCTGTGGCCAAGATCTGGGGACTGTTCAAGTCTTCTGTGGCTCATGTGGCAAAAATGTACAGTTTTTGGCAGCACCTGAAGGCAACAGTGAGTAGACATGATGATTGTATTTGAGTTTGTTTGCAGAATATGGGGTACAACACACCTTTGGGAATACTAATGCAATAGTTTTCAGTATGGAAGCCTACTTTCCTGAATGTAAGATTGAGGTCATGATTAGATTGTAGACTAATTTATTAGAAATGTAAGTTATATAATAATTGTATACAATTTCTCGATGCATATGATTAAACAGTTGGGTATAGGGAGTGTTTTTGAGTCCCACTGCCATGGGGTAGAAACAGGTCTTATGGCCTGAACTTTTGGTCTTGATAGACCTCAACCTCTTACTAGCAGGGAAGGGGTTCAAACAAATGGTGTTCAGGATCAGAGGGGTCTGCCATAATCTTTCCTGCACTTCACCTGGTACTCAAGGCGTATAAGTTAAGTCCTGAAGAGAAGGCAGATCAGATGATGTGCTGCAGCTTGTCCTAGCAGAAAATGTTGTCTTTATTATATTTTTCTTTCTTTTTGTTTATCAGGCTCAGCATCAGACAGCCCCACAGAAGAGGATCTGATTCGAAAGTACTTCCATGATGGCTACAGCTACGATGACATTTTGGATTTCCTGGCAACGACTCACAATGTTAAAATGAGCCTTCGCTCTCTGAAGAGCAAATTGAGAAGTTTCTCTTTGTGCAGGCAAACAAATTACTCTCCTGTTGCTACTGTATGTTCTGCCATACAAGAAGAGCTGAAGGGACCAGGCCAGCATTATGGTTACCGTTCGATGTGGCAGACATTGCGTCAGAAGTACTCTCTGACAGTGAGTAGGGATAAAGTCATGGCTTTGATGAGAGAGCTTGATCCGTCAGGAGTTCAACTTCGTGCAAGACGAAGATTTGTAAGGAGAGTTTACAGCTCCTATGGACCAAACCATGTCTGGCATGTGGATGGCTATGATAAATTAAAACCATACGGTTTGGCCATTAGTGGCTGTATAGATGGCTACTCCCGCAAAGTGCTGTGGTTGGTGTGTGGAGCAAGCAACAATGACCCTGGGGTCATTGCTCAATACTACCTGCATTATGTCTCAGAATGTGGGGTCATACCAATGCGGCTTCGCACGGACTGTGGCACTGAAAACGGCACAATGGCGGCAATCCAGTGTGCCTTAAGATCTTCACACACCGATGACTTTGCTGGGGCTGCCAGTCATATGTATGAAGATACTCCACTCTGCAGGGGTACTACATTTGCGCAGCATTCCGAATTATTGATTTTTATGAAGACGGAAAAATAAGATGTAAAATAGTGCAATACTGCCGCAATTAACAAGGCGAGGGAAATGGTTTGGCAAGAAATTGCTGACCGATTAAATGCGTAGGTCATACTAGCCCCAGTTATTGTTATATGTTCATATTTTAATAAATGAATATGTACTACTGTGGTGATATCAGCAGCAGGCTACAAACCGTCATATCGCCACAATGGCCTAGTGGTATCGACCGCTGCCATAGGATTTATTCGTCATTTTATATCGGTGGTTCAAATCCCTCTTCAGGCGCACTTTTTACTGCATTTCGTTGTCTGAATCTAATCTAAAATCTCATCTAAAAAAGTATGTAGGCTATAAAATTATGGTGCAGGCTAATTTACAAGAACTGACACGATTACAATGGTGTTTGAAACCTTTGCATGAAATCTTCGGTTAAATGTAAACAAATTAAAATAATGATTGACTTAGTCAAGTCTCGAACTCGCAACCTTTGGAACTCGAGTCCGCAGCCTTAACCACTACGCTAGCCAGACCGCTGTGATGACGGCAATGCAAGTTGAGACAATTACTTCTTTTTTTTTTTACACGATCTATCTATCACACTTTCAAAATATCAAGTTATCTATCACACAATCAAACTATCTATCGATCGATCACACTTTCAAAATATCAAATTATCTATCTATCACACAGTCAAACTATCTAATCAAACTATCTAATCTATCTATCTCGTGTGAAGTGGGAACTAATATTTCCTAAAAGACACATGAGGAACTTTCGTTCAGGGTTTAGTTTCCGCCTGTGAGCCTTTTTTGACGCACGGATGACTACTGTATAGCCTGTGTTTTAGCCTGGTTTTAGCCTGGTCGGGCTTATATCTGACTCAGAAGGAGCTCAACCAAGCAGCGAATTATTTGAGCCACATTGATGGCACCGAACGCAAGCTAACATTTTTCGAGGCTTAAAACTTTATCGAGCTTTGTGGAATAGGGCCCAGGTTGTTGTTAACTAGCTCACATACAGCAAGCAGGTTGTTGTTGTTAACTAGCTCACATACAGCAGGTTGTTGTTGTTAACTAGCTCACATACAGCAGGTTGTTGTTAACTAGCTCACATACAGCAGGTTGTTGTTAACTAGCTCACATACAGCAGGTTGTTGTTGTTGACTAGCTCACATACAGCAGGTTGTTGTTAACTAGCTCACATACAGCAGGTTGTTGTTGTTAACTAGCTCACATACAGCAGGTTGTTGTTGTTGACTAGCTCACATACAGCAGGTTGTTGTTGTTAACTAGCTCACATACAGCAGGTTGTTGTTGTTAACTAGCTCACATACAGCAGGTTGTTGTTGTTAACTAGCTCACATACAGCAGGTTGTTGTTGTTAACTAGCTCACATACAGCAGGTTGTTGTTGTTGACTAGCTCACATACAGCAGGTTGTTGTTGTTAACTAGCTCCCCAGCTAGCAGGGAATGTTCCCACAACATTGGCTAACATTCCCTACAAGTTCTGCTAATGTTTTAAAGAAAACGTTTTCATCTAATGTTCAAAGAGCATTTTAAGGATGTTTACCATTTCAAATAATGTTCCTATAACGTTAAATGTTAACAAAGTGAGAACGTTTTAGGTGCAACATTCTGAGGATGTTTTGGGGACATTGTTTAGGTAACAGATTATAGAATGTTCTTTTATAAAATGTTCCCACAATGTTACACGATAACAAAGGAAGGACATTTTCAAAGCAACATTTGGATAATGTTTTCAGGATGTTATTGATGCCTCAGATCACAAAACTTTTTTCTAGAATGTTCCTGTAATGTGATATGTAAACAAAGGAAGAACGTTTTACCTGCAACATTCCAAGGATGTTTTGGGGACATTGTTTAGGTAACAGATTATAGAATGTTCTTTTACAAAATGTTCTCACAATGTTACATGATAATATTACACGATAACGCAACATTTACTTCCGGATCCACACTGTTGCGCTCTATACAAATGAGCATGTCATTTATTATGTAATAAGAAATGCATAGATAGCATATTGAAATAGGTTTTCTTAACCCTTGTGTGATGTTCACTTTTTAGACCCTTTCGTACTGTTCGGGTCCAGTTGACCCGGGACATCATTGGGGTTTTAAAAGCACTTGCCCTGACACGGTGCTCCTAGTCCCAAGGGTGACCCGTACAAGGGGGTATACTCAGGGTGCAAGACACCCTTTGCAAGCCCCAAAATAGCCCATAATATTAAAGGGCGCCTCCTGTGGGCACAAACAGGTACTGTACCCAATAATGCACAATTGGTACTGTGTACACATTCAAAAGTGCATATCTTTTGTTCTGGTGGATCTAGGGGGGCTGCCCTTTGGAGAGGCTGGAGCAGAGGATGCTTAGTAACAAAGTGTCAGACCCCTGGGAATAGGTGGGGGCGAACAACAGCATGATGAGTAGTAGCGTTTTTATGCACATGATGCCCCTAACTTTGAAAATGCAAAATCCACTATAATAAAGACCTGGGTGTCATAAATCATACTTATCTAAGAAAAATGTTAATGAAACAATGTTTTCATTGCTGTTTATTATTTAGAATGTATATTCTCAATTGACTTTCACATGCATCTAATTATAATCAACCCAGCTAGCAATTTTTGGTTCTAAAAATGTTCAAAGAATGTTACCTAGAACGTTCTCGTAATGTTTTCAGCGGGAAGTTTTCTTTAAGTTCCCAGAATGTTCTAGGATAACGTTCTCTAAAAACATTTTTAAAATGTTGTGTGATAACCTTCTTAAAATGTTAAGTGACAACATTGCTGGAACATTATGCCCTAATGTTCTTGAAAACGTTTTCAGCTGGAAGTTTTCTTCAAGTTCCCAGAATGTTCTAGGATAACGTTCTCTAAAAACATTTTTAAAATGTTGTATGATAACCTTCTTAAAATGTTAAGTGACAACATTGCTGGAACATTATGCCCTAATGTTCTTGAAAACGTTTTCAGCGGGAAGTTTTCTTCAAGTTCCCAGAATGTTCTAGGATAACGTTCTCTAAAAACATTTTTTAAATGTTGTGTGATAACCTTCTTAAAATGTTAAGTGACAGCATTGCTAGAACATTATGCCCTAATGTTCTTGAAAACGTTTTCAGTGGGAAGTTCCCAGAATGTTTTAGGATAATGTTCGGTAGTAACCTTCTTAAAATGTGAGTTGATAATATTGCTAGAACATTACACCTTATGTTCTCAAAACAAGTTTTTTGTTTGTTCCCAGAATGTTTTAGGATAACGTGCTCTTAAAACCATTCTAAAAACGTTTGCTTATACCTTAAAATGTTTACTGAAAACCCTGTTAAAACATTATGCCCAAACATTCAGAAAATGTTTTTGGGATGTTATTAAAAATGCAAGTTTCAGACTTGCACCAATAACCGAGGAGGCTGAGGACGTGGCAGACCAATCAAACGACTCTGATTAGATTTCACTAAGCCTGACTGAGATGTTCAGTTCACCTCCGTGGTCGGGCACAGGTAGACGGTTTTAGTTGAAGACAGCACAAGGGAACGGGACACTGTGGATTAAACGGTAAGGTTACAATAACTGTTTTTAATTGATTAACGTTACTTTGTATGGATACATTTACTTTCTTGACTACAAACTAACCGTTAATGCGAATAACGTCGAGCGTGTGTGTTGTCAGACAAGTTGGTGAACGTTCAGATTTCACCAGCCACTCAATAGATTAACGTCATTGTTGTTGGTTTTTTGGCTGGTGAGTGAAGCAAATCTACCAGCCCAAAAGTTTGGGACAGGTTTGGGGGCTAGCTAGCTAGCTAGCAAGCTATCTAGCTAGCACAATTACTAGCATTCTACATGTCCATTTTACATGGATATTACTTGGTTATTTCCAGTAATTACTGCATAATTAACGGCCTGTAATTTAAAGGGCTACCAAAAAGACTTCTGATGAATCAGAAACTATTCTGATTTTAAATACTATTTTTTTAATAATGCAGGTAGATAATACAGGTGGACCATCCATGACTGAGGACAGTGATACAGGTGGACCATCTGTGACTGAGGACAGAGTTCAGAGTAAGGATGTGTCCAGGGATGATGTATAAGAATGTGTCCAGGTGCAGCAGCAGCACTTGAGGGGAGCAGAAGCCCCACACTGTTCGAGGACTAAATCAAGAACTACAACACTTTGGGAATGCCTGTCTGTCATGAGGATATGTACTGTCAGAGATATGTACTGTTGCAGTGATGATAGGTTCTGACTTCCATGTTTTCAGTATGTAGAGTATATGTTTTGCTTTAAAAAAAAAAAAAATGTTCTCAAATGAAGCTGTCTCACCTCTGTTGTTAATGTTAATAAATAATGATACATTATGTTGAAAGACTTTAATATTGATGTTATCAAACTTTTACATGTGTTAATACGTTTAGCTAAAAACATTTTAAGAATGTTTGGGCATAATGTTTTAACAGGGTTTTCAGTAAATATTTTAAGAAGGTTATAAGCAAACGTTTTTAGAATGTTTTTTAGAGCACGTTATCCTGAAACATTCTGGGAACAAACAAAAAACTTAAGCTGAAAATGTTACAGCTCCGCCCCTGGCTCATCAGCCGTCTATCAGTGGTGCCAGGTGTGGCCGATTAAGACCGCGACTGGCTCCTACTTAAGCTCTGCTCCTGCTTCCAGTCAACGCCAGATCAAAGCCATTTAATGGATTCCCTGCCTGCCGACCTCCTGCTTGCCTGACTACCCTGCTCCCTGCCTGATCCCTGCCTGCCTGTACTTTCCCTCCTGCCTGACCCCCAGCCTGTCTACCGACCACTCCGCCTGCCTGACCCCTGCCTGTCTGCCGACCACTCCGCCTGCCTGACCCCCTGCCTGTCTGCCGACCACTCCGCCTGCCTGACCCCTGCCTGTCTGCCGACCACTCCGCCTGCCTGACCCCCTGCCTGTCTGCCGACCACTCCGCCTGCCTGACCCGCTGCCTGTCTGACTACCTGCCTACCTGCCTGATCCCCTGCCTGTCTGACTACCTATCTACCTCCAGCCTGCTCCTCTTGACACCCCTACCCTACAATAAATCATTATTATTGTTGTACTACCTGTTCTCCGTTGTCTGCTTCTGGGTTCCGCCCTCTGGTCGTGACAGAAAATGTTTTGAGAACATAAGGTGTAATGTTTTAGCAATGTTGTCACTTAACATTTTAATAAGGTTATCACACAACATTTTAAAAATGTTTTTAGAGAACATTATCCTAGAACATTCTGGGAACTTAAAGAAAACTTCCCGCTGAAAACGTTTTCAAGAACATTAGGGCATAATGTTCCAGCAATGTTGTCACTTAACATTTTAAGAAGGTTATCACACAACATTTTAAAAATGTTTTTAGAGAACGTTAATGTCGTGTATTTCTCTTATTGGTTACGAATCAAAGAACAATTATTGAGTTTAAGATGATTTAATTAAAGTACAGAAACAGGGTATACGTATACCAACAGCTGGAGCCTTGTGTCTGTCCTCCTCTCCTGGGATCCGCTGGTCAAGAGAGCCCCCCTTGGGTCTCAACCCTATCCATCCACAATATGCAAATACAGTCACAGGTCATAGCCTATCACCTTATCCAGATGGCCATGAGGGCCGTCCCCTGTGATGTCACCACGGCCCCAAGTCCGAGGGGCTGGTCAGATTACAAGAGCCATTGCACAACACTAGAAAATAGGATATATATAGTAGAAAATATACGACACATCCCCCCTCGGACCACCCAGAGGGTGTTCCGAAACTAAACGACCACAAAACAAAAACAAAAACACAAAACCCCACATAAAAAAAAAAAAAAAAAAAAAAAAAAATATATTTTTTTTTTTTTTTTTTTTTAAATAAACAACAAAAAAACTGAAAAACTACACCAACACACATCACAAGAAGCACAATAACACAGACCAACCCAGCACCAGTACCAGCAACCAAATACAAAACAATCAACAATAAAAAAGAATCCTAAAAATAACAATCACAATTAAACTAAACACAGTTCATCATGCACAAATCAATACAGAAACTTCCAACGACCGATGTTTTCTTTGTCCTTGAAGCGTCAGGGTCAGAGGTTGCTAGCACTTGTACCCAGTTGGAGAACAGCCTTTACCGCTGTCTCAGATTGATAACACTTTCATAGTCAGGAGCTTCCATTTTCTTCGTTGCGTTAGGAACAGAACCTCTTTCCTATCTTTGCATAACCACTACATCACTTCTCAACTGACATCAATCACATACGATATAGAAATAAACAAACAATACACAAATAATGACATTCAGTTATCATAACACATAATTCCCCAACAGTAAGCACAGGACAAAGGGAATGCATTAATGCATAGATCTTCACCTCAGGTGAGGACTAGTCTTCTGAAAAGTTCATTAACGTGGACTGAGTGACTGATTTTCCAAAAACAGTCAATGAGGCCCTGCCTCCTAAGAAAGTCAAAAATCATGTCTGCTATAATAGGTGCTCCTATCTTAGCAAAATAAGTTTCCCATGCCCCTAAGACCGTTTCCAGCCATGCTATCATCTGCTGTCCATTCCCGTCGTTCCCTTTGATCTGCTGCTTCACTACCCTATTCATAGTCTTTAATCTTTTCCTAACTGGTCGTCGTCCGTCAGTGTCATTGAGGTTCAGGCAGCCGCCTGGTCCCCTCCCACGCTGATCAAGGTCTGGGGAGTCGCCCTCAGCATCATCTGAAGCATGGTGCAGGCACTCGCCAGCATCCCCAGTAGCACAGGTGTCCAGGCTTTGGACACTCCCAGGCTGGACCTCCAGACTGTCAGCACTCTCTGCTTCGTTGGTTTCTGGTTCATTGGCATCTGGACAGCTTTCCACTGTCCCCTCGGTTTCAGGCACTGCCGGTAATGTCACTGGCTGTAACACTGGCATTGCCACTGGCTCTGGCAACACCACAGCATCTCGTCGTAGCTCCTCCTTCTCAGGTTCTCTGGGGACCTCGGCACCTGTTGGCACAACATCCTGCCTACTCTGTACATCCACCCCCCTGTCCACCACCCGTGGCCCTATTGGGGTAGGGATATGCCCAGACACCACTGGTGTACCCACTCTGATGTTGTTTCTCCAACAGACCCCACATTGACCTAAAGCATGGTCAATCTGTTCCATCAAATATGGACTCCAAAACCCATATTCCTTGGTGATCTTGCGTCTTACCTCCCCCCTAGCCACATGTGCTAATCCATGAGCTTCCCGTATTAACATGCCTATTAAATCTGAGGGTGCTACAACCAACCCCTCATGATTCCTCCATAGACCTGTGTCATCCTGACTTGCCCCCCTTGCTAGCCAAACGTTCTTGTCTAACGTAGTTACTCTACTCTGTAACATCAATAAATCCTCAAGTGTGACCATGCCCTGTAATTGCTTTTCATGTGTGACCAGAAGACCTTTACCTGCCTTGTCTGCTCCTGTAATGGCTTTGGCTGCATCTTCTGCAGCCCTGTTACCTTGTGTGACATGTGATGAGTCAGACCTGTGTGCGGCACACTTCACTATGGCTAATTCCTTTGGCTTCATCATGGCTTGTAACAGCTTCATGATCTGTGCGTGATGCTGTATAGGCGTACCATCAGTTCTCTTAAAACCCCGCCCCCTCCATACAGCTCCATTAAAATGACAAACATTATGTGCATAGGCAGAGTCGGTGTACACTGTCACTCTCCGTCCGGTTCCCAAGTTGCATGCTTCTGTGAGGGCAATCAATTCAGCCAACTGAGCCGAGCAAGGCTGAGGAACTGCCTCAGCCTGTTCTACAATAAACTTTGAATTCTGTGCTTTAACTAAGGAATACCCAGCGCACAAAGTTTCTCCTACCCCGTAACAAGACCCATCAACCCAATATTCTATATCAGCTCCCTTTAAAGGCAAAGCTTGTAGGTCTGTTCTATGCTTAATCACTCTGGCTGTCGATGGAATCTGAGCACCGGATGGCACCGTCACCTGACAGCCGTCAGGTGTGCATTTTACTGTACAGTTCAATTGGCATAGAGCATCTCTCCCTAGCAGCCCTGTTGGCGTGTGTTCTGACACAAGTGTTGACAGAGTTGCTCTCTGTCCCTTGTACTCTAAGTCTACAAGCTCAGTTGTAGGAATCAGCTGTTTAATTCCCTCAAATCCGATTGTCTTCACATATTCTCTAGACATAGGGAGGTGCGTGGCGCCTTCAGGCTTCTGTGTCACCACCAGCTGGCACCTCCCACTCGGATCTTCCGGGCACCCCTATAGGCCAGCTGCTGGGCCTCCGTAAGGGTTCATCACTCCTGGAGCAGGTGTAGTAGGAGGCCAATATCCTCCTCCTTGGCTCCCCCCTGCGCCCCCCTGGGGCCTGTTGCAGCAGGTACAGGCTAGATGTCCATTCTGGTCGCATTGGTAACACGGTTCTAGCATCTTCTTCCCTGCTGCTGTCCATCCCCCTGGTGGTGGTCCTTGGCCAGGCTGTGTGTACATCTGGTATGGAACCGCTTGCACCCCTGGTGGCCCTTGTGGGTATGGATACCCCCCTTGTGGCCCCTGTGGGTAGGACTGGTAAGTAGCAGGATACCCCCCTTGTGGCCCCTGTGAGTAGGACTGGTAAGTAGCAGTCTGCACTCCAGGTGGCTGTTGCTGTGGGGCTAAAGCCTGCACTCCCTCTATGTTCCTCTCGCTTTCAGTCAATTGCAAATGAGTCAATATTCTGAGGGATTCTTCGTCTCGTGCCTTCTGTATCTGAATGTTCTTTCGATATAACTCAACTTGATGAGCTACGTGGTCTATATAAACAGCTTTGTTCATGTGTCGTAGCCCCACCACTTCTGCTAGCTTATCCTTAACTGGGGTAGGAAGCCCTTCTTGTATTTTTTCCCTGATTATGGATTTTTCTAAGGGGTTATCTTCAGCGTCTTTCCCTGTCACACTTCTCCATTGAGAGTGCACACGGGCAACATAACCCCTGGGATTCTCATCCCCCCCCAGTGGCTTCACAATGATATTGTCTGGGTGAATGTGAGTAGGGTAGGTCTCTCTGATTGCTTTCCACAGCCTGCCTCTGTTTGCTGCGAAGAGCTCTGGATCATAAACTGATGTATTGATATATCTATGAAGTCCTGCCTTCATCAATATTTCCTGCATTGTATCCAATCCTGCAATAAAAGCTAAGAGTCTTTTCAGGTCTCCCATCGCGGCCTGCGTTCCTGTCAGTATCACGTCGACCTCTCGCGTCCACGAATGTCCTCCCTCCTCCAGAACTGGGAGTTTCTCGATCACTTCAGACAGATCTGTATGATGCCACGGATGATATTCCATCTTGTTACCCCGAATCAGCACTGGACAGTTCTTTAATGTATTTGATGACATTCGGTGACAATCTCCCTCTTTCTCCGGGCGTCTTCTCCCACCTTTCCTTTCGGCTGTGGCTATCATCTTCCTGACCTGCGCGTTGTAGCCTCCATCTGCATTGTCGTCATCACTTGAGTCTTCACTGCCATCTTCGCTGTCATCTTCCTCGTCACTCCTGTCGTCCCCTTTTCCCCTTGGCTCCTTCTTCTTCTTCTGGGAATGATCCTCCAGTGCCTTAGCATATGGAGGGGGACTGGAGGCAGGACACAGGTCTGGGGATGAAATGTTCAATTTCTGTTCCAGTGTTCTGGCCAATTCTTTTTTCTTTTCCGGTTCCATCTGAGCTATTTTCTGTCCCTCTACCTTAAAGAGGTCTAAGATGTCTAATTCTAACTTGCGTTTCTCTGACCTATCTTTCCCTTTCTGATTTGCCTTGTGTACATTGATAAGTATCTCCAATGTTGCAATTAATTGTAAATTAAGGCTGCCCTCTTTCGGCCACGGCTGTTCAATGTATGCCCAACGGCTATTCCATTTCGTTGACATTTTGCTAATTTCCCTAACAAGAGGATTCATTTTTTCCACTATAGCCATAGGGGATAACGTAGCCAACATTCCACGATGTTCACTAATATCTTTTAACAGCTTCGTTGAATTCGACCCCATTCTACTTTGCTCAATATGCTGACAATATTCTATATTAGATAAGGTGTACGCTTCTTACAACCCACCTTATTTTGTCTTGTTTGCTAAACAAATGCTAGTCCAATATAACTGTATTAACCGCCCACACAAAACCACTACAACCCAGAACAACAGATTTGCCTCTTGTGTATGTCAGTGCAGTATTAACTTAAATCTAATCACTTTGTAAGTACTTTATACTTAAATGTGTTTCCTAATTGTTTATGAATATGTGTCACTTGATTACTCATTCAATACTAATTACAGTTCTGGTCAACACAATTATTAAATCACAAAGGCTGGTCACACCTAAGTATTCACTGATCCACAAAAACCCTTTTACTGCTCAACTATCAAATATGTACTATTCTGCTATTCCTTAATCAAACACTGTGGAAATGACCTAACTAAAATAAAAGATGTAAATTACAAATATTAATTATAACCTGTAAAGAAATCGACTTGTTATTTGGAAAAGAATGAATGATTAATTATTAATTACAATCTGTAAAGAAATCGACTATTATCGACACAAAGAAATGGTTATTATTAGATTATCACAAAACAATTGATCAAAGTTCTGTGAAACAGAAAATGAAATGATCTGAATAATTAATTCATTCAATTAGTAATTAATTAAAGTAATATCTAACAATCATCTACAAACATCATCAATGAAGGAGGGTTGTATTTCATCAATTTACAGAGAGCCAATGTTTTAAAAATGTCTTGTAACTTTTTTGTCCAGCAGGCGGCGCCAAGCAACCGACTTGCGTATCGATTGCACATGCGCCAGCTCCTCCGTGTAAAATGGAGTAGGGGAAGGAGGGGCTAGTCTTTGTCCTTCTGCTCTGTGGGGAAACCGCTCCTGTGAAGAGATTAGTCTCACAACATCCACGACACAACAATTTCACGATTATCTTTCAATCCAGTTAAACTATTATTTATCTCATTCAAATATTCTACAATGCAGTCTCTTCACAGAGATATCTAGGCTTCTTTGTGTCCGCGTGTCTGCGCGCGTGCTCGAGCGTGCGTGTTATCGCTCCGTTTACACAGGACAATACAAATGGCGTCTACGCTCCGCTGACAGTACACTACAAATGGCGCCCAAGCTCCGCCCACACAATGGCGTCCTCTCACACAGACAAAGAGCCCCACATGTTCTCCACTGCTACAATACAAAACAGACTACCCAGTCCACCCACACTCCAACACATAAACACAACCTCACCGAATTTTACACAGACACACACGATATTCCAATACCGTACAAACAAATCACATACCTTACCATCAAACACTATATTTTACAAAAAACGGGCTTCAAAGTCCGGCTCTCACCACCCACTTATTAAAGATTATGAAAAGTTTGTTTCTATTCCAACAAGATTACCGTTACACAAAGATTCTTTTGACTATAACTTATCTGAGATTTACAGTCTATTTTGAACACACCAATCGACTAGAGAGAGAGGTCTCTGCAGAAAATCTACCTTCTTCGTTAGATTGAAGTTTGCAAAATACTGTAAATTAAGCTATATTATCTCCGTTGCTTGCTCGCCATTAATGTCGTGTATTTCTCTTATTGGTTACGAATCAAAGAACAATTATTGAGTTTAAGATGATTTAATTAAAGTACAGAAACAGGGTATACGTATACCAACAGCTGGAGCCTTGTGTCTGTCCTCCTCTCCTGGGATCCGCTGGTCAAGAGAGCCCCCCTTGGGTCTCAACCCTATCCATCCACAATATGCAAATACAGTCACAGGTCATAGCCTATCACCTTATCCAGATGGCCATGAGGGCCGTCCCCTGTGATGTCACCACGGCCCCAAGTCCGAGGGGCTGGTCAGATTACAAGAGCCATTGCACAACACTAGAAAATAGGATATATATAGTAGAAAATATACGACATTATCCTAGAACATTCTGGGAACTTAAAGAAAACATCCCGCTGAAAACGTTTTCAAGAACATTAGGGCATAATGTTCCAGCAATGTTGTCACTTAACATTTTAAGAAGATTATCACACAACATTTTTAAAATGTTTTTAGAGAACGTTATCCTAGAACATTCTGGAAACTTGAAGAAAACTTCCCGCTGAAAACGTTTTCAAGAACATTAGGGCATAATGTTCCAGCAATGTTGTCACTTAACATTTTAAGAAGATTATCACACAACATTTAAAAAATGTTTTTAGAGAACGTTATCCTAGAACATTCTGGGAACTTAAAGAAAACTTCCCGCTGAAAACATTACGAGAACGTTCTAGGTAACATTCTTTGAACATTTTTAGAACCAAAAATTGCTAGCTGGGTCACTGTCAGCCTACGTTATGTCTGAATACGATCCAACGGCTAATTCCCAATAAAGAATCCCTCCACTGCACAAGCTTCTACGAACCCTTCGTAGGGTGTAGGGCATAGAATGAGCCCTTCGGTTTGAAATACAGCAGACATACAGCAGACATATCTGCAGACATAAATAATAAATATAATATGTACCTTTTATGTCGCCTCTTCACTCCACAACCTCTTCAGAACTGCTTTTCGGAACTTCTTCAAAAACACGTCTCCGGTCCGTTCCACTTATTGTTCCCCCCCAGAACACTTCCGTTGTGAGAACAGTTCCGTTGTGTTGTGAACTGAATTGCAGCGTTTTCCTACACTTCCGTTGTGTTGTGAGCTATATGCAGCGCGTTTCTCTATATGCAGCGTTTTTCTACACTTGAATGAATGAATGAATGAATGAATGAATGGACTTTATTGTCATTGCTACAGTACAGGTACCAAACAACGAAATTTAGGAGGGGTGGCTCCCCTGGTGTTAGGAAAGGAAAAAAAAAATAAAAAATTAGAAAAAGAATAAAATCACAAGAAGGTAAGGAGCTGGTTTACATAAATAAAGGCTATGTACACAATCCACTGTACTATACTGCACAGATAGTCAACTAGGGTTGTCATATTGCACAAAATTATTTTTTCACGTTATTTAAAGTGTCACAAGCTGCGTTTCCATACACCCTAGAATTTCGCAAAACCGACATATCGAAAAGAATTACTGGTAATGGAAACAGCACATTTTCGAAAAACCTCCCAATTATCGATAAAAAGTTTTCACGCTCTCAGGAGGTGGTATTTGAAACGTTTCGATATTGAAGTATTTCGAAAAAGTGTAATGGAAACGGTTTTTTCGCAACTTCGCGTCACCGGACATGACATAGGCACGCAACCGGACACTAACGTAACTGGGTTTGCGCTCCAAACTGGTGATGGAAGATGGCGCGGTACGTTTGGTCAGAGGAGGAGACCGAAGTGTTTCTCGATTTAATAAAAGAGAACAATGTTACAAGTATATTAGATAGCAAACAACAGAGGAATGCTGATTGCTACAAGCATCTTGAACTACAAATGAGGGAGAAGGGCTACGATAAGCCGTGGGAAATCATCCGCAGCAAGTGGAAGACCCTCAAGCAACGCTACATGGCTGAAAAGCGGTCGTTGTGTAAAAGCGGAGCCGGGGGGAAGGCTAAAATCAAGTTTAAATTCTATTGTAACCAGGGAGTAGCTAAAGGACTGTAGAATTTTAGGAAGGGCTGGTTATCTAACTAACTCTGAGCTAAATCGGCAGTGTAGGAGGATAGAGGCAGGGGGCGCCAGCAACCCTTTAGACTAGCATATCACAGTTATATATATATATATCATATATTATAATACAAGCTATAACTCAGTTAATCACACTATAAGACAATACTTAAACCCAATACTAGATTTGCTGTTAAACTAAACAATACAGACAACTAAACACACAGCAATGTATCAAATATAAACAAACACATTTATTTATACAAATTATATATACATCCCAATATACTCCCTCCCCGCCGGCCACACACACACTCACTCACTCACTCACACACAGTACCTGGCCTGAAAAGGCTTAGAGTCCCGGACTGAAAATGAGCGCGTTGAGGCCTGGTTGGAGCTCGTATGTGATTCGAGGAAGGCAGCAGATAAGGGGGGGGAGTGACGTTGCAATTTGAAGGGAAAGGGGCGTCTTCGTAGTAAACGACGAGGTGTGAATGGTTCAGGTCCGGTGGTCCACGGTCAGCTCCGGTGGTGTTAGCGGTCGGTCGCAATCCACCTCGGAGGCGACGGCTTTGTTTGGCTTTGGTCTCGCTATGCGCCAACGTTAGCAGCCGGCGGCTAGCAAGGCTGGCTAACGGTGACACAGCTAAACTGGGCTAGCGCTGTTAACTCACTAAACTCCGAACTCCCGCGGTGATGCGGGTAGCTAGTGATTTACTATTAACAGTCGATGTTAAAGGCAGGTCTCCTAGACAGCATCACACAGTACACAGTAATGAGTTCACCTTGACGAGGCTGAATTCAGCTATGCTTGGTCGACTTTGTGACTGACAGGAGTAACTTCTCATTCATCTTCACTCTAACGCACAGACCACCTCCGTAGCTATAGATACCAACCGAACATACATCAAGTCACGTACGCCAATCAAAACCACGCCCACTAATCTGGCGCTTGCACAATACTGAACAAATCTAAGACAGAACTTATACAATTACAATAACAATACATACACCTTCATGAAAACGTACATGAATAGTATGGAAAATAATTAAGGAAATAACAGGGGCAAAATAGGGCTGATTTGGGGAAACTAACTGGCTCTAAATTGTGGGCCTTCATAACAGCCGCCCCATGAAACCCTCGGTTTCATTTAACTATGGAAGGCACACTGGCTAGGCTGCTCTAGCAGCGTGAGGTATGAGGTGATAGTGTCCTTTGTAATTTGAGGGAGCTCAATCAGGCGTGCCACAGGTCGGGTGTAAGTGCGACCACCAACGTCCACGATGGCCGTCCGCACCCTTCCATCCGGACCCGGCAGGACCTTGGTCACTCTGCCTGTCTGCCAGGCGGCGCGTGGAAGGGACTGGTCGATCACCAGTACCACGGCACCTTCGGACAAGTTGTCTCTCTCCCTCGTCCACTTCTGCCTGACTTGCAGGGTCGGCAGGTAGTGCAGTATGAACTGCCTCCAAAACTGGTCCGCGAGCACCTGGCTGTGCCTCCACCATCTTCTTCCGGTGAGCTCTGCAGGGTCGTAGACTACCTGAGGCAGTGCAGAGTCTCGCCGCCCCATCAGCAAGAAGTTGGGCGTAATGGGATCCAGATCTGCTACATCACTGGAGGTATAGCCTAGGGGCCGGGAGTTCAAGATGCCCTCAATCTCTGCTAGTACAGTCTCGAGCACCTCATCGGTAGGCACCTTCTGTCCGAGAATGGTACGTAGGACGTTCTTTACTGAGCGAATCTCCCGCTCCCAGGCTCCCCCGAAGTGTGGAGCATTTGGGGGGTTGAACTCAAACTTCACTTGCTGGGAGGCGAGTCTGTCACGGGCCTCCTCAGTCATCGCAGCGTAGCTCGCCCTCAGCTCGGCCTCACCACCGACGAAGTTGGTGCCTCTGTCCGACCGGAGGGTCTTAGGGGTCCCTCGCCTGGAGGTGAACCTCTTGAAGGAGATGAGGAAGCTGTCGCTTGTGAGCTGGTGCAGAACTTCAAGGTGCATTGCTCTCGTCGTCAGGCACGTGTAGATGATGCCCCACCGCTTTTCGGAGGCTCGCCGGTTTCGGACTAGGAGTGGCCCGAAACAGTCGACCCCAGTAGAGTGGAACGGAGCCTGTCTCAGTCGCAGCCGGTCTTCGGGCAGATCGGACATCATGGGCTGCGGCGGCGTGGCTCGCCACCTCTGGCAGTCCGAGCAGGACCTTTGATATCTCCGTACCGCCTCCCGTCCATGGAGTATCCAGAATCTCCGTCGTACCTCCGCGAAGACACGCTCTCCACCCGCGTGCTGCACTTTGTCATCATGGTGCTTGATGACCAATCTGGTGACCTGATGCTTAGTGGGAAGCACGATGGGATGCTTCGTGTCTAGGTCTAGATCTTGAGCGCGGCGCAGTCTGCCACCCACGCGAATGAGAACACCGTCGAGCTCTGGAGCTAAGCCGCGGAGTCTACTGTCCGAGGGGATCGGCTTCCCTTTCTCGAGACACTCCAGCTCTCGGGAGAAGGCATCCTGTTGGGCACTCTGCAGCACCAGGAGCTCCGCCGCGGTGTAATCTTCGGCGCTGAGCGTAGTATCTAGGGGTAGACCGGCCTTGGAGCAGAACATCCTCTTCTGCAGCTCTTCGAGCGTCTCACACTCCTCTCCCGGAGTAGTCTCAGGGTCTACGACCTGGGTGGCTCCGCAGAACAACGTCTTACGCAGCTCTTTGTCCTCTCTGTCTTCTGCTAACGCCGGCGTGGCTGGCCACTCTGACTCCCGCTCCTGTAGGAAGTCTGGTCCTGTGTGATACAGGTGGGGCTCAGCCAGATCCTGGAGAGTTGCCCCTCTCGTGATGACGTCAGCAGGGTTCCTCTTGGTGTCTACATAACGCCAGCAGTTCACCTCAGTCAACTCCAGAATCTCTGCGACTCGGGTGCCCACGAACACCTTATACCGACATGAGCTGGACTTCAACCACTGGAGGACGGTAGTTGAGTCTGACCACATGGTGACGCTCATCAGAGGTAGCTGGAGCTCGTCGAGCAGGAACCTTCCCAGTTGCGCGCCGTTCAGGGCAGCACACAGCTCCAGTCTTGGGATGGACTGTTGCTTTTTCGGCGCCACTCGGGAACGTGCCAGGACAAACGAGACGTGGACTTCACCTCCAAGCTCTGCCGCTCTGACGTATGCCACGGACCCGTACGCCATCTCCGAGGCGTCGCAGAATACATGTAGCGTGATGACACTCCTCTCTAGGTCCGTGGAGGGAGGGAAGTAGCTCCGCTGCAGCTTGATGTGCTGGAGAGTGGGAAGTTCCTGCTCCCAGGCCTTCCACTTCTCTTCTAGGTGACGAGGCAGAGGATCGTCCCATCCTCGTTCTTGGGCCCACAGCTCCCGGACAAGCACCTTGGCCATCGTCGTGAAGGGAGCGATATATCCCAGTGGGTCGTACTGGCTCGCTAGAGTGCTGTATATCGTTCTCATCGTGACGCGTTGGGGCTTGGCAGGCTTATTGCGATAGCGTAGAGTGTCGGTCTGGAACTGCCAGATAAGTCCGAGCGTCATCTCCTGAGCATCATCTGGTGAGTGAGAGACCCAAGCCTCGCTGCTGGTCGAGGTGGCCTCCTCCGGGAGGTCTCTGATGACTTGCGGGTCGTTGCTGGCCCACTGGCAGATCTCAAATCCACCCTCCTGGAGATGAGCACGCAGGTCCTGGACTAGCTGGCGGGCTTCCGTGGCTGTCTTCGAACTGTGGAGGCAGTTGTCCACGTAAAAGCTCTTATGGACGGCGTCAAACACTCCAGGAGGTGCCGTCTCCTGCGCGGCGTGAGTCTGTAGCGCATAGGTGGCGCAACAGGGGCTGCAGGTTGTCCCGAAGGGTAGCACCTCCCACTGGTAGATAGAGGGGTCGGGGTCGCTCGGGTCCTCTCTCCAGAGAAACCTCATGAGTGGCTTGTCTTCCTCCAACATCCTGACCTGGTGAAACATTCGCTTAATGTCACCACTGACTGCGATCGGCTGCTGACGGAATCGCACCAGAACTCCCAAGAGGGCTGGGGTCAAGGTTGGACCAGGGAGAAGATAGTGGTTGAGGTTGAGCTTCCCCACCTGGTAGCTACAGTTGAAGACCACTCGGTTCTTCCCGTTGTGGTGAACATTGTGGTGCGGGAGGTACCAAGACTCGGCACTCTGGTTCGCCTCGGCTGGCTCAAGCTTCTTCACCAGACCGGACTCCGTCAGTTTCTTCATCTCCGTTCTGTAAGAAGCAGCAAGGACCTCGTCCTTCCTCATACGCTTCTCAGTGCTGGTCAGACACTGTAGGACGGTTCGAGGGGATACTCGAAACTCTGGCATGGGTTCTCTTCGGAGTAGTGGTGTGACGTATCTCTTCACGCCCTGGACTTCGATACGCACTGTCTTTGCTTTAAGGAGGTCTATGGCGTAGACGTCCTCCTTTGACCGTACGTAGAGCTTCTCATTCTTGTAGGGCGCAACGTCTAGCGTCCACAGCTTCTGGACGTTGTCTAGTAGCGCCGCATTCATGGAGTCCACACTGGTGTGAAGGCAGTTGATGGTCTGCACTTCTTCGGTTCGGACATGGAGGGATGACGTAGCTCTCCCGTCTCTATCTCTCCACTCGGTAGCGCCTTGGAGGGCCCACCCAAGCGCAGTCTTAACAGCCATCGGGCAGCCTCGTGGTCCTCTCAGCGGAGGACGGAGCGACACGATCAGTGCAGCGTTGTCCGAGCCGATGAGAAGGGTTGGCTCCGCTCCTTCTATCGGATGTAGGTCTACTCGCCGTAGGTGGGAATATCTTGCGCGTAATCTCTCCAGGGGGTAGTCGTAGCGGGAGAGCGCTAGCTGGTCTGCGGTGAAGACATTCTGAAGCCGATATCTGTCCGACGGCCGCCCCGCCGGGGAGATAGAGAAGTTGATTCTCGCCCCGGTGACCTCTTTCAGGTCGCGACGTATCGTGCGCAGAGTCAGCTTCTCCTCAGTCCCTTGGAGCCCCAACTGGCGCACTGCCTCCTGGAGAAGGATGGTCCGTTCCGACCCGTCGTCTAGAACGGCGTACGTGTCGTACACAGCGTTGTTGTGGTGAAGTCGGACCTTCACCACCTTCAGTAGGACCTTGGAGCCGCTGCTCTGGGTTGGGTCTAGATAGTAGACAGGTGTTTCCTCTTCCGGTGCGCTACCGGACCTAGGGCTTCTGGTGCCCTCCGTGGACCTGGCGAGGGAGACCTCGTGTAGGATGTTGAGGTGGACCTCCTCACAGCGGTTGCACTTTCTCCTCAAGGTGCAGTTCTTAGCCAGATGGTCGCGCCCACAGTTCCAGCACCTCTTGTTCTCCTCGAGCCACCTCTGCTTGGCCTCGGTACTCAGGTTGTTGAAGTCACTGCACTCATTGAACCAGTGCTCGCTGGTGCAGTACGGACATGGCGGTGGACCTCTCCGTCCCTTTTGAGGGGGTTGAGAGGAATCCTTTCCCTCAGGTCGGGCTTTCCTCTCTCTCCGAGGCTCCTCCTCCGTGTGCAGCACTCCTACTGGGCGTCCTCTGTTCGAGCTCGGCCTGTCCCAGCGGTCTCCCTTCTCCCTCTCCTTCTTCGGCTCAGCGTAACCCATGGCGTCTACGTTGGTGTCATGCACTTCCTCCAGTAGGAACTCCGCGAAGGCAGCCATGCTCAGACCCAACTTCCCGGGGTTACGAACGCGCTGCTGTCGCCGGAACCTCTCCTGCCGGAAGCGTGGGATCTTGCGGAGCAGCCGCTCTACGTTGGAGGTGCTGTTGATCTCGCTGGCGCCAGCTGGGCCCTGCGTCTTCAGCATTCCAACCAAGGTGTGCACGCGGAGCGCGAAGTCATCCAGCGCCCGTTCATCCTTGATGGGGGCCTGCTGTTCGAGGGCTTGCAGTTCAGCAAGGGCGTGGTTCCAGGGACGACCGTAGCGGGCATCCAAGTCGGCGAGCGCTCTGGTGTAAGGTGTCGGTGCGGAGGCATGGGCCAGAACCATGTTGTGGGCTCTGGGGTTCCTCACATGCTGAAGGAGAATCGCATATTTGTAGGACTCTGAGCAGGAGTCGTCCAAGAGCGTGTCTAGGCAGATGCGTAGTTCCACATACTGGCTCCTGTCCTCGTCCTTGAAGAAGGGGAACTTGGGTCCCTCCACCTGGGGAAACATCCTGTAGTGGATGATCGGGGCTGGAGTGACGGTCTGGGTGTCCGGCCTGCATGCCTTTTGGTTCACTGGAGGACCTAGGGGTGTGCTACGCTCTTGGGGAATGGCTCCCCTCCCGGGCAGCGACGCTGGCTCCCTCTGGGCCGCGTAGCGGTCGGGTCCCTGGTCCTCTTCCTTCAAGGTGGTCAGCTGGGCCTGTAGTTGGACAGTCATGGCGGGGGTCATGGAGCCATCGGCGGGGGGTTCAGGAGATGGCACTCGAGAGGGCCGTGCGGATGATGCTCTGGAGCTACGGGCCGACGGAGCTCTGCTGATGCACACGTCGCGCATGGTCTGCATCACTTCCTCCATCTTCTCCGCGTGCAGTTGCTCTCTCTCCATCTGGAGGCGGTCGCGCTCCATCTGGAGGCGTTCACGTTCTAGCGCCTCCTGGCGCTGCCTCTCCGCCGCGCGTTCCGCCCCCTCCATCTGGAGGCGCTCGCGCTCGAACTGGATGCGTTCCCTCTCTAACGCCTCCTGGCGCTGTCTCTCCGCCGCACGTTCCGCTCCTTCCATCTGGAGGCGTTCACGCTCGAACTGGAGGCGTTCCCGCTCTAACGCCATCTCGGCCTGTTGGCGCATACATTCTGACAGCGCGGCACTACTCCCTCTGGAGTGCATGCTATCCGCCCCAGAGGCAGAACTGCCCACGGAAACCCTGGACCGGGAGGAAGCCACTGAACGGCAGGAGCTAGGTCTCGAGCGCGCCGTACTGGGAGGCAGATCGTTAAGGCTGAGGCCCTCCCTCTTCCGCCCGCAGGCGCTGTCAGACCGGGCCTCTCCTTCCTGCTCTTCCGTTTCTACGGCAAAACCCTGCTGTTCTGCCATCTCATCCTCAGGCTGGTGCTCTTTGATGGCTGTCTCGGTGCTAGCCACCCGCGCGCCGGCGGACACCTCGGCCTCTCCGACCACTGTATCCCGTGGAGTGCGCTCCTCACTACCACTCAGTGAGCTTTCGAGCTCAAGCTCATACTCTTGTAACCTCTGAGGCAACCGCGGGACTCTCTGTGGTCGTGGCTCTGGCTCCGGGGGCGGAAAAGGGGGGGTAACTGTCTTGTCTGGTTGGCTGCGCTCAGCCATGCTATCACTACACAACCTATCCGGCTCGAAGGACCAATTGTAACCAGGGAGTAGCTAAAGGACTGTAGAATTTTAGGAAGGGCTGGTTATCTAACTAACTCTGAGCTAAATCGGCAGTGTAGGAGGATAGAGGCAGGGGGCGCCAGCAACCCTTTAGACTAGCATATCACAGTTATATATATATCATATATTATAATACAAGCTATAACTCAGTTAATCACACTATAAGACAATACTTAAACCCAATACTAGATTTGCTGTTAAACTAAACAATACAGACAACTAAACACACAGCAATGTATCAAATATAAACAAACACATTTATTTATACAAATTATATATACATCCCAATATACTCCCTCCCCGCCGGCCACACACACACTCACTCACTCACTCACACACAGTACCTGGCCTGAAAAGGCTTAGAGTCCCGGACTGAAAATGAGCGCGTTGAGGCCTGGTTGGAGCTCGTATGTGATTCGAGGAAGGCAGCAGATAAGGGGGGGGAGTGACGTTGCAATTTGAAGGGAAAGGGGCGTCTTCGTAGTAAACGACGAGGTGTGAATGGTTCAGGTCCGGTGGTCCACGGTCAGCTCCGGTGGTGTTAGCGGTCGGTCGCAATCCACCTCGGAGGCGACGGCTTTGTTTGGCTTTGGTCTCGCTATGCGCCAACGTTAGCAGCCGGCGGCTAGCAAGGCTGGCTAACGGTGACACAGCTAAACTGGGCTAGCGCTGTTAACTCACTAAACTCCGAACTCCCGCGGTGATGCGGGTAGCTAGTGATTTACTATTAACAGTCGATGTTAAAGGCAGGTCTCCTAGACAGCATCACACAGTACACAGTAATGAGTTCACCTTGACGAGGCTGAATTCAGCTATGCTTGGTCGACTTTGTGACTGACAGGAGTAACTTCTCATTCATCTTCACTCTAACGCACAGACCACCTCCGTAGCTATAGATACCAACCGAACATACATCAAGTCACGTACGCCAATCAAAACCACGCCCACTAATCTGGCGCTTGCACAATACTGAACAAATCTAAGACAGAACTTATACAATTACAATAACAATACATACACCTTCATGAAAACGTACATGAATAGTATGGAAAATAATTAAGGAAATAACAGGGGCAAAATAGGGCTGATTTGGGGAAACTAACTGGCTCTAAATTGTGGGCCTTCATAACATCTATGATCTTATGGACAACATTTTGGGTCATCGGCCCATCGTGCAAGCAATGTCGTCAGTTATCAACAGCATGGGTAAGTTTCAATTATTTCATTTTATATATGGCCAGACGCGGTAATGCTAGCCCCATCCCTGAACCATAACATTACTCTTGTCACACAAAGCTAGCTATGAGATATGGCGGGGTTTTTTCTAATACATTTCTTACTATGAGTATAGTATAGGTTCACTAATGGGGCTAATACTAGGTTTGCTAGGGTTTATACACAGGCCAGGAACCCGTATGTGGGGTAAATGGTCTGCTTTTTTTTACAAGCACATTTCTGTATTTTTCGTTGATGGCGATAACAGAATTATGTGAATGGATAACGTTACACAAATAAACATGTGGAAAAGTTGATCCAATCACAAAAAAGTAAACAGATTATGTCGGAGGTGGCCCTACTTGCACCCCATATCCGGTGTCTCCTGTTTAGCTGGAGGCAAAACAAACAAATTGGAGACTAATTTAAATTCCCAGAGTATAGTAACATTTCTATTTCACCAATATGTCATTCCTGTGTTGTTGAGTACCGGAATCAAAGAAGTTATGGCTCAAACTTGACATTTTAAGGTTGTTTTGCCTTCAGCTACACAGGTGACACTAATCATGTCATCATAATATTTACTAACTGAAAATGGTCTATAGGCCTCTATAAACTGTTAAGTATATCATCTTATGTTTGTATTTAATAATAATTTAGCTAACCATCACAATCTTAGCTGTTGTTAGCTTAAGTTGGATGATGCTGTAGTGCTGCTATGTGTTTAACAGAATTATGTATTCCATTATTTATTATTAGATGCTGAGACAGATGCTGACGCAGAGGACACAATTGGGGAGACAACCCCAGATTCGGAGGGTATGTCAAGAATTTGCTATCTTTTAAAGTCACATAATATTGTTGGCTGGCTGATGAAATTAATGTTAAATCATAAAAGAAATCTGACACAAACGAAATGTGGCTTATATTATTCATTTTTCCTGTTACTGTAGCATCACTTGAGTCCTTGTCGCCCGATGGAATGCCTGATTTGCCAGAGGAGGAAGATTCATCTCAAGTTCAACCCCCACCTCCACCTCAAGAGAAGAGACACCTCGTGAGGGATGGAGACAACCAAAGCGTAGAGTATCTGTGCACATGAGCATGATCAGGGAGCAAGCAAAACAAGATCAGGCCACCCTAACCGGGATTACTGATGTGCTGAATCGAGCAGTTAACTGTTTTGAGAAGGCTACAGAGGTAGCAGAGCGCCATGCTCGCGCTCTGGAAATGATGGCTGCAGCTCGGCTCCCTTTCCCCCAGCAACCACCCCCAGTGCAAAATCCCTACATCCAAGAGCAGCAGCCTCCCATGTACCACCACCAACCACCTACCTCCTATCACCAGCAGCAGTACCCTCCTCTTACCCCCTACCATCACCACCAGCAGCAGTCTTCTACCTCTTCCTCTGACCAGATTCCAACATTCCATCATTTGTAGGTCATATGCAAGCAAGCATACAGTATGTTGCCATGTCCGTCACTTTATCTGCAGGTTAGCAGTGAATTGCACTAAGTTGAAATAGGTCATGCCATGTTCGTCACTTTATCTGCAGGTTAGCAGTGAATTGCACTAAGTTGAAATAGGTCATGCCATGTTCGTCACTTTATCTGCAGATTTGCAGTGAACTGCACTAAGTTGTGAACTGCACTAAGTTGAAGTACTGTATACAAGTATGCCAAGTTTGTCACTTTATCTGAAAGTTCGCAGTGAATTAAAGGGGGATTGCACTTTAGAACACACTTGGAGTCATTTTCACACCTACTCAGGCTTTTGTGTGCCTCCCAGATAGTTTTGAGATTGAGATATTTAGAAATTTGATGCCTATTAGCAACCTGCCCCCTCCACCTCCATAGACACCCATTCATCCTGTTACCACTTTATATTCATTTTAAACAAACATCCATTATTCGTCAGAATTCTAATTAATCGGTTGACCTTCATTTTTCAATTTCTTATTTAATGATGAGTAGGTGTGGAAATGACCCAAGAAGTGTTCTATGCAGTTACCCTTTAAGCAGTGCACTCAGTTGAAGTTTTGTTTGAGATTTTACTTAAAGATCACACACCGGTATGCTGAAACTTTTTTTTTTTGGTGTTATAGCATCTTAAACAGAGGCATATTTGTTTATTTAGAAAATGTACTTTTACATTACAAAAAAAGCTTACTATTGTTGTTACATCATATTGTTATGTAGCCGTAACACAACTCCTCACTTTGCTCGCTCTGGAATTGTGCTCCTACCCCAGTGGGATATCGCTTAGAAAGCATGCCATACTTATTCATACATGCACCACTAATCGCAAATATAAACCACTCACCTTAGTCATGTATGTTGTCTCTGAAGTATGGGTGTCTTTTCTGAAATACCGGTATGAGGTCTGTTTATCTCAACAACGCTGTTTCTTCCAAACTGCTTCCTGAATCGTGTGAAGCGCATCTAAGCATGCTATAGGCTCTGTGCACTAACCCCTGAACCCCTGAAAGGAAGTAGGCATGAATATTTCCTGTCTCACTCCATTGGTTTAATTGATTAATCAGCTGTGAGGCACACTTTTGGAACACCCAGAGCACAGCTGATTAATCAATTAATCCAATGGAGTGAGACAGGAAATATTCATGCCTACTTCCGTTCAGGGGTTAGTGCACAGAGCCTATTGGACAGGATGCAATGTTTTTGGAAGAAAAAGTGGTGTTTGTGAGAAACAGACATCATACACCCATACTTCAGAGACAACATCTGTGGCTAAGGTTAGTGGTTTATATTTGATTGGTGCATGAATGTTCCCACTAAAAGAGGCGGGTTGGAGCACAAGGAGGGAGCAAAATGAGTGAGTAGTGTGTTACGGCTAATTGTGCTACACATGCTGACAGGAAAATATTAAAGTAAAACATTTTGTGTTCAAAAAAAGTTGTGAAGCCACACATTGAACTTGAATAAATTGTTGATTGTTGATATGTGCCTTTGTGTTGTAATAACCATGTAGCCTACAGCCATGCAAGTGAACGGATCAGAAGCCAAGTTTAGGTTGCTTGTGGGGTAACTAATGAGTACTAATGAGTGGTGACCAAATTCTGGGCAAGCGCTTTGTTGCTTGTGTGGGGTAACTAATGAGGGGTGACCAAATGCTGGGCAAGCGCTTCACGGATTGCAAGGGCCCCTGCATCTGCTTGGTCCTGGTGATATCGCTGGAGCTGGTGAGCATGGGGCTCTGCAGGACGGAAGGCTGCAGGTGGAAGCTGCTGTCTGCTCTCCTCACATATGTTATGGAGCACACAGCATGTGGCCACCACCTCCGGCATGAAGTTGTAGTCTATATCCGACTGCTTTGACAGCACACGCCATCTTGCCTTCAAGTGTCCAAAGGTGTGCTCCACTTTGACACGGATGGCACTTAAGTGTTCATTGAAATTATGTTGTGTAGCTGTCAAATTGGGACCGGAATAGCCCTTCATGACCCAGGGTAGTAGTGGGTATGCAGGGTCACCAGCGATGAGTAGTGGCACTTGGACTCCTTCCACATCCTTTGTTGCTTGGGGGTGTTTAGTCGGATATCTGAAAACAGCACATATGTTTAGTTTTGTGTGCTACACTCTAAAACTCAATCACACATAATATAAGCCAACATCCTATAAATAGTAGTCTACCATTTCACATTACAAGCAAAAAGAAGCCAGAGCTTAAAAAAAAACTCCCAATGGAACTAGTGTGAAACAAGATCATCATAACAAGAGCATAATTGGCTAGTTACACAGCAGCCATTTTAACAGCCTATTGTAGCCTGCTGCCAACCTGCATCCTGTGGGCCAGAAAGGGACCACAATGGAAATAAGCCTCCGGGCTTTTTGTGTTTTTATCCTTTTGAAGATTTGCAAGGTACTTGTACATGTACTTGTATTTTATTATGATTCAATAAAGTATTCATATATCATGACAGGTGTAATCAATAATGTTGATCAATCTGTGTCCCATCTGTTGGTCAATTGTCAGTCTGGCTAACAGGATGAGGATGGCAGTAGGCTCCACTATGTTAAATTTGGCTGCTGTGCAACTAGCCCTAGCCTATAAGATTTGGAGTTTTACCTTAGAAACAGCTGTGATGTTGCAAACACAGCAGCATCATGCGCGCATCCAGGCGTTCCCACGTTGATGTCCCTGATAATTAATCGATCATCAGATACAACCTGAAGGCAGATTGATGTCCACCCCTTCCTGTTTACGTAATCACGATAGCCTTCACTCGGACCACGAATTGGTATGTGCGACCCGTCGATCGCAGCGTAGACCTGGGGTATTTTGTGTGCCTCATAATTGCGCTGTGCGATCTCCAGGGCCTCGTCCACATCTGGCATTCTGATTTTTTGCTTCAGCAACCTGCTGCATATGGCTCGACATACCCCATACACACATCTATGTACAGTGGTTTTGCTGACACCAAACGTTTCACCAACTACTCTATACTCGGCGCAGGTTGCCAGCTTGTAAAGGGCGATAGCCACTCGCTTTCGAGTAGGAACTGCCTCCCGGGGGCATAACGGGTCTGGGGCCACAAGGTCTTCAATAGAATCACACAGCACATTGAACGTTTCCCGGTTCATCCTGAAATTCTGAATCCACAATGCCTCTGTGAATTCCTCTAAAACAATTCTCTCCCAGAAATCCTTCAAACGTGCTCGTTCCCACACATACGGACTCTGCCGTTCGTGGTGGATCACCCGCTGCCTTCGTCTTCTGTTGTTGACAACCACAACAGCAGCAGCTGTGGCCATCAAAACAACAGTTCCAGCTCGCAACATGTTTGGAATATCCATCTTTTGCTCTTCCTTCTTCCGCAAAATTGAATTTCGCGGGAGATAGCAGCGTATTACCCTCGCGAGACGAGGATGCGTGACTCATGAGAAGCGAAATACATTTGAATGGAAACGGCTGCATTATCGTAATTGTACTTTTTCGAAATGTTAGAAATATCGCATTTATTTTTCGAAAAACTCTAATGGAAACACACCTACAGTTTGCAGGCTTGAAATGTACATGTTTGTGCCTCAGCACTAGCTGCCATACAATCCGTCCAGACTGTCCTGGGCCCAGAACTTAGGCCTTTGCTGTGTTCAGGGCCTTGACGGCCCTGTGGTAGAAGCAGTTCTTCAGTCTGTTTGTCTTAGCGGCCGGGGTCCTGTACCTCCTTTTCGAGGGCAGCCTGATAAAGTGTACGTGCCCAGGGTGGGTCGGGTCCCTGGAGATCTTGGAGGCCTTCCTGAGACAGCGTGTGTTGTACACTTCCGTTGTGTTGTGAGCTATATGCAGCGCGTTTCTCTATTTGCAGCGCGTTTCTCTATATGCAACGCGTTTCCGGTATTTGCAGCGCGTTTGCCCTTGTCGGCCACCGTACTCTCCAACACCTCAGCAGGTTTCCCCCGTCTCCTTCACTCTCCCGGGGGAACAAACACACACAGGTTAAATAGACCAGCAGGATAACGAGTCTGATCACTGACACCTGTCCGTAATCAGCCCGTCATCACTGACACCTGTCCGTAATCAGCCCGTCATCCATCCCCCACCGACAGTCTGGCTCCCTCTGCAATTTTCCCTTTTTCCGTTCGATTTTGAGATGAGGTGCTCTTTTGCCTCCTAAACATGTTTTCTTTCATATTAGTGACAATAAAACGTCGACAAAAACACATTTGGTTGTTTATTTTACTTGATTGTGGTGCATGTGTCCGTAAAATCCTCAAAAATTCGCCAAACGCACAGCTTTACCGAAACGGCTGCTGTCAGGCCCTGTCCACACCTATACGTTTTTTTGATAAACGTGGATTTTTATATTCATTTTGGGGGGTTCGTCCAGACGCAAACGAGTTTTTGCCCTCTGAAAACGAAGATGTTTAAAAACGCTGTATATTCGCCGTATATTTTTGACATGTGGACGAGATAGACGGAGCTTTTTGTATTTGTCACGTCATCATGCGCGTAGATTTCTATGATCATGCGCACTGCAGCTGTTTGCTGTTCCCTCCAACGTCATATCCTGGCACCAGTAACTACTATGTTTACAACAGGCAACGGTGGTCGAGGCTACACAAGTGAGGAAAATGCATGTGTACAAAGTGCTTCTAGTTCTTTCACTGTTAACTGGACTTTTAACCTGTTTACATATAAATGCACTGTTAATGATCGAGAACATCCGCTTGTTAAGTCGTGACGTGTTTCCGGGTCCAACGTTGGCTGAGGCTCTGTCTTCGAAATGCCGAAATAATAATAATAATTAATTATATTTATATAGCGCTTTTCCGAGGCTCAAATACCCTGACAATATGGAGAAAACGGGAAAGTGCTGTGTCCCTTGTTGTATGAATAGATCCGAGTCTAAAAAAACGATTAAACTGTCATTCTACCGCTGTAGTTCACAGGTACTCTGGTGCGGGGAATTTCTGGTTTGGACTTGGAAATGGCTAAACGTCACTTTTGACGTCAGACTTAACAAGCGGATAGAGAGACAGAGGCGTCTGATTGGCCAGCGGGGCTATGGGGATAATATTATATCGCCGACTACTGGTGTGGAATGCTCAATGACAGCGTTTATATTGCGTTCATGCATATGCATGTGGATACAGACATTGTTTATAAACATGCTGGTGTGGACGGTAATATTTTTATATACCAAAAACGTTTATCAAAAAAACGTATAGGTGTGGACAGGGCCTGAAATATGGCAACCCTGGGCTCGTTGGATAGATCTGTTTCTCTCGGTAAAAATGGTCGCAAAAAAAATATACAACGCCCCTTGTATCAGCAACCAATCACTAAAATAGATAGGTTGCATTTTTTGAAAATACGCGATCCTATTGGTTGATGCGAGAATTCTCGAATGTGATTGGTTCTCGTGTCCCATGTGACGCGGAAGGATTGACTCAGTGGAGTTACGATTGATTCAGTGGAGTTACGAGGATAAGAAAACGACGATAAGTTAATAAGTTAGAGACAAGTTAGATAAGTCAGATAAGTTAGATAAGTTAGATAAGTTAGAGAAGTTAGAGAAGTTAGAGAAGTTAGAGACGATAAGAAAACAAACATAAGATGGAAGTAAAATTCAGCAAAAAGAGGCAGATGCAGCTCCGCTTGGCCAGAGAGAAGAGAAATAGTGGTGAAGTGGACGTGGAGGAAAATGTTGATGCTATTCAAAAATGCAGTCCCCGTCGCTACCAGAGGCCTACCTGGAGGCCCCTGTGGAAGGGCTCCGTCCTCTTGTGGATGCTGAACAGGGATTACCTCTGGAGGATCTGGGGAGGATGGTCACATTTTCCCAGCATGCCCAGGAGTTGTCAGAGCTGTGTCTGGGGGTGGAGCAGGTGACGGAGCAGGAGCTGGAGATGGCCAAACGCCTGGAGGACTTCATCGTCCAGAGCCAGGACCAGAGTGCACAGCTGCAGGCCGAGGTCAACGACCTGAGGAACATGCTGATGGTCCGTGAGGAGCAGCTCGCTATTTCGCTATCACTTTTTGTGATAACACAACCGTTTCCCATAAGTAGGAGGGGGAGTTGTTATAGATGGTGGCCAGTACGGGTATCGAACCCGCGACCTTCGCGTTATCAGCACGATCCTGCGTAGGAGTGTTCGCGTTGCAATGCAAAGAAGCAGCCCAAGAGCTAGACGGGTCGTGCTTGACGCGCTTAACAATGCAGGGGGAGGTGGAGGAAGAGGAGCCAGAGGAAGGCGAGGAAGAGGAGGCCTCTCCTCGGAACACCTACATCCTGGCCCATCACCATTGTTGACCAATGGAGTGAGGAAGGCCATCCTCTTCCTCCTCCTCTTCCTCATCGGTTTTTTTTCTTTCTTTTTTTTCTTGCAAAAAATGCAGTCCCTGTCGCTACCAGAGGCCTACCTGGAGGCCCCTGTGGAAGGGCTCCGTCCTCTTGTGGATGCTGAACAGGGATTACCTCTGGAGGATCTGGGGAGGATGGTCACATTTTCCCAGCATGCCCAGGAGTTGTCAGAGCTGTGTCTGGGGGTGGAGCAGGTGACGGAGCAGGAGCTGGAGATGGCCAAACGCCTGGAGGACTTCATCGTCCAGAGCCAGGACCAGAGTGCACAGCTGCAGGCCGAGGTCAACGACCTGAGGAACATGCTGATGGTCCGTGAGGAGCAGCTCGCTAGCGCTACCTTCAGGAGGAACAGATTGCAGACCTGTTGAAGGATGTACACCAGCTCAGTGGCCAGAATAATATGCACAACACTCTGGGTTAAGGGCCAAGACACACAATGTATATATATATATATATATATATATATATATATATATATATACATAATGGCAATAAAATGCATCAGTCTCTTTGTTCTCATCTTTACTTTTTATCAATAAAACTTCAGATGAAGAGTTGGTAATTTGCTTTGCTTTTTATTTCAGCCGTAGAGACCAACAGAGGTCTTGAGAGCCTCTACAAGACCAGAGAGGTGATGCGGAAGGCCTACGCCGACACCGACCCAGATGTGGCAGAGCTCCTGCAGGAGGATCCGGACGCTGTCATCGACGTCTCTGTATCGTTCGACGGAACCTGGCAGAAGAGGGGGTTCTCCTCACATTATGCCATCGGGGTCTGTATTGACATCCTCACCGGGCTAGTCATCGACTACGAGGTGCTGTCAACTTACTGCCACTCTTGTGTCCTCAAAGCCACGGCTGTCAAGGACAAAAAGGTCACCAAGGAGGACTACAAGACCTGGAAGGAGGAACACACCTGTCAGGTTGGGGATCGCTCTACCTTGGAGCGACCCGTTGGCGCCCCCTATGTTGTGTATTGTTTCTCTGCCTGTCCTAATTGTCTGTGATTGTGAACAGCTGTGAGTGATTGTCTGGTCTATTTAGTTCCCCCTGTGTTTTCCCTCTGTGTCGATTATTCACTTTATGTTGCGTTGTGTGTGTGCGTGTTCTCTTAGTCTTGTCGCAGCCTTATCGCTCCTCGTATGCCCAGGAGATAAGTATCTTATGACTATTGCTAGTACTTTGTTTTGCCTTGTTAGGAGACTTGCTTTCTCCACGTTTGTTTCATCGCTTACTGTGCAGTTTATTATTCTTGTTTGTTCAAATAAAGAGTACCTTTATTTTGGAATCATATCCCTGCATCGTTCCATTCTGTTCTGCTCTGCATCTGGGTCCAAACACATTGACTAACCGTAACAGAACAATCGACCATTATGGACCCAGCAGAGATAGAACACCTTCGCGCTGTGCTAGCTAACCAGGGGGCTTTGGTAGCCCAGCAGGAGAGGAATCAGCAGACAATGATGGCCCAGCTACAGCAGCTGACCCTCTATCAATAACTTGATGGCCGCCCAGGACAACCCTACTCCACCAGCGGCAGCGGCAGCTGCGGCACCCCCTCCTCTTCCAGTGAGCACTCGGGAACCCCGGCTGCCTCCTCCCGAGCGCTACGATGGACGACCAGAGGCTTGCAGAGAGTTCCTGACCCAATGCTCACTGATCTTCAGTCTGCAGCCCCTGACCTTCCCCACCGAGCAGTCCCGGGTGGCGTACAACATTACCCTGTTGACGGGCCGAGCCCTCTCCTGGGCCTCGGCCGAGTGGGAGAGCCAGTCACCGGCGTGTTTCGATGCTACTGCCTTCACCCGGGAGTTACGCAAGATATTCGACACCTCCCGGGTGATATCGGGGCACAAAGCCGGCCGGCGGCTCACGGCTTGTCGACAGAGGGATCGCTCGGTGGCGGACTACTCCATAGAGTTCCGCACCCTGGCTAAGGAGGCGGGTTGGGAGGAGAGAACTCTGGTAGTACTCTATGCCCAGGGGCTCTCGGAGGCGATGAAGGACGAACTCGCTCTCCGGGAGCTCCCGGAGCAGCTGGACGGTATAGTGGCGCTCTCGGTGCAGGTGGACAATCGGCGCCGAGAGCGAGCTCATGAGAAGGGCTCGTCACAGAGTGCTCCGTCCCAACCCCCTCCGGCTAGAGAGGCCGCCCGATGGTTTCCGGAGGAGACCACGGAGGGAGAGGAGGCCATGCAACTGGGCGCGGCACATCTCTCCAGCACGGAGAAACGGCGTTGGCTGGACAAGCGGCGCTGTTTTAGGTGCGGGCGCAAGGGTCACCGCTATGCCACCTGCCCAGGGACCTCGGGAAACGGGGCAGCCCGCTAGTATCGGGAGGGGTACTGGCGGGTGGGGACCTACCCTCTGGGTTTAACGACCCACAAACTTTTTTTTTATGCAAGGTGCGCTGGGGGGACAGTATTCGTCATGTTCGGGCACTCGTGGACTCAGGGGCAGCGGGGAATTTGATGGATGAAGGTCTGGCCGGGGGGTGGGGGGTTCCTTTAGAAAGGTTGGAGGAACCGGTCCCAGTTCGGGCCCTGGACGGTCGGCCTTTGGGGTCGGGTACCATCACTCAACGCACGGTGCCGGTGCACCTCCAGGTAGGGGGGGTAGTTGGGAAACCATACAGTTTTTTATTGTAACCTCGCCCGATTGCCCTATCGTACTAGGCCACCCCTGGCTAGCGGCCCTCAACCCCCCTATTGACTGGTCTACAGGACGGCTCGCCTTGGAAGCAGCCGCTGTCACTGTGCACGATGACACCCCGCTCACTACCCCACCCACTACTCTCCCATCCCCGTTGCTGTCCCTATCCCAACCTAAGTCACACACCACTCCCTCTAGTCTCGCTGTTCCCGCTCCCCTCCCCAGTTCTGACCTGACAGGCGTGCCCCGGATATATTGGGACCTGGGGGAGGTATTTAGCAAATCTAGGGCCCAGGAGCTACCCCCTCATAGACCCTATGACTGCACTATCGACCTTCTACCGGGTACGTTGCCGCCACGGGGACGCTTGTTTTCTCTTTCTCGCCCGGAGACTCTCGCCATGAATAACTATATCACGGAGGCACTGGCCGCGCGTCAGATCCGTCCCTCCACCTCGCCGGCTGGCGCAGGCTTCTTCTTCGTGGCGAAGAAGGACGGGGGACAGCGTCCCTGCATTGATTACCGGGGGCTGAATGACATTACGATTAAGAATCGGTACCCCCTTCCTCTGATGGATACCGCCTTCGAATCGCTGCAGGGGGCGCGACTGTTTACGAAATTGGACCTTCGCAACGCTTACAATCTGGTGAGGATGAGGAAGGGGGATGAATGGAAAACCGCCTTTAACACACCCAATGGACATTACGAATATCTGGTTATGCCGTTTGGCCTCGCCAACACTCCCGCAGTGTTTCAAGCGCTGGTAAGCGATGTACTGCGGGATTTGATCGGTCACTCAGTTTTTGTATATCTAGACGATATTCTTATTTTTTCTAAGGACATTGCTCAACACCAACAACATGTCAGTCAAGTCCTCCAGCGTCTCCTCCACCACCAATTGTTTGTGAAAGCGGAAAAATGTGTCTTTCATGCCGACACAGTTTCGTTTTTAGGCTTCATTGTGACAAGGGGGGATTTACGGATGGATCCTGCTAAAGTTAGCGCCGTATTAGACTGGCCCCGTCCCTCCTCACTCAAACAGCTACAGCGTTTTTTAGGATTTGCGAACTTTTATAGACGGTTTATCCGTAACTTTAGCGCCCTAGCTGCCCCTCTTACGGCTCTCACCAGGACCACCCTGCAGGCCTTCGTCTGGTCCACGGAGGCGGAGAGCGCCTTCGTGGACCTCAAACAGCGGTTCACCTCTGCCCCTGTCCTAGTCCACCCTGACTCGGACATACCATTTCTGGTGGAGGTGGACGCCTCTGACATAGCGGTGGGAGGAGTGCTCTCCCAGAGGTGTGTGAAGGACGGGAAGGTGCACCCATGCACTTTTTTTTCACCTCGGCTGTCATCGGCGGAACGGAACTACGATGTAGGGAATCGGGAGCTTTTGGCTATTAAATTAGCGTTGGAGGAGTGGAGACAGTGGCTGGAGGGGGCCGTGCAGCCCTTTGTAGTATGGACCGACCACAAAAACCTGGCCTACATTCAGGGGGCGAAGCGGCTCAATTCACGACAAGCCAGGTGGGCGCTGTTTTTCACTCGCTTCCGCTTCTCCATCTCCTTTAGGCCAGGGTCTAAGAACACTAAGCCAGACGCCCTTTCCCGACAGTTTGACCCGGTGGACCTAGTAGAGAGAAGCCACCCCATTGTCCCAGAGACCCTCATTGTTGCCCCCGTGTCATGGGGGATTGATAGAGTGGTAAGGACGGCACTCAGACGGGAGCCTGATCCTGGGGGGGGACCTCCGGGGAGGCTTTGTCCCCAAAGCCGCGCGCTCACGGCTGCTTCAATGGGCGCATGCGTCGTCTCTCACCGGTCACCCCGGGGCTGCCAGGACCCTGGACTTTATTCGTAGGAGGTTCTGGTGGCCCACAGCGGAGAGGGATACGCGCGCCTTTGTGGCAGCCTGTCCGGTGTGCGCGCGCAGCAAAACCTCCCGTCAGCCTTCAGCAGGGCTCCTCCGACCTCTCCCCATCCCCAAACGTCCTTGGTCCCACATCTCCTTGGACTTCATCTCGGGTCTCCCTCCCTCCGACGGGTTCACTACCATCCTGGTGGTGGTGGACCGATTCTCCAAGGCGGCCCATTTCATTCCTCTCCCCAAGCTCCCCTCAGCCCGAGAGACGGCCGACCTGGTGGTGCAGCACGTCTTTCGGGTGCACGGTCTCCCGCAGGACGTGGTGTCTGATCGGGGGCCCCAGTTCGCATCCAGGTTCTGGAAGGCATTCGCTACCAGCCTCTGCGCCTCCGTCAGCCTGTCCTCCGGCTTTCATCCACAATCCAATGGTCAGACGGAGCGCGTCAACCAGGACCTGGAGGGCGTGCTGAGGTGCTACGTCTCCGGCAATCCGGCGACATGGAGCCGACGGCTGGCGTGGGCGGAGTACGCCCACAACACCCTCCTCTGCTCTTCCACTGGACTGTCCCCCTTTCAATGTCAGTATGGTTACCAACCCCCCCTATTCCCTGAGCAGGAGGAGGAGGCGGAAGTGCCCTCCGTCCAGGCCCACGTCGGTCGCTGTCGTCGGACCTGGAGGCGGGTGAGGGCGGCGCTTCAGCGGGCTTCGGTCCGGTCCCAGCTTCAGGCCAACCGCAGGCGTCGCCCGGCCCCGATCTTTCGCCCGGGGCAGAAGGTATGGCTCTCGACCCGGGACCTTCCTCTCCGGGTTGAGTCGAGGAAACTGGCGCCTCGGTTCGTGGGACCCTTCAAGGTGGTGCGGCGGGTGAACCCGGTGGCATATAAACTGCTACTTCCACCATCCATGCGGGTTCATCCCACCTTTCATGTGTCCCTCCTGAAACCGTTCCTTACATGCCCCCTGGCCCCACCACCCCCCCCTGTCCCCCCGCCGCGCATCGTTGATGGACAGACGGTGTACACGGTGAGGAGGGTCATGAATTGCCAGCGGAGGGGTAGGGGGTTTCAGTTTTTGGTGGACTGGGAGGGGTATGGGCCGGAGGAACGGTCCTGGGTGCCTCAGAGGGATATACTGGACCCTTCCCTGATCGAGGACTATCGACGTTTACATCCTGAGGCACCCAGGTGAACGGCAGGTGCCGTTCGTCGGGGGGGGATACTGTCAGGTTGGGGATCGCTCTACCTTGGAGCGACCCGTTGGCGCCCCCTATGTTGTGTATTGTTTCTCTGTCTGTCCTAATTGTCTGTGATTGTGAACAGCTGTGAGTGATTGTCTGGTCTATTTAGTTCCCCCTGTGTTTTCCCTCTGTGTCGAGTGTTCACTTTATGTTGCGTTGTGTGTGTGCGTGTTCTCTTAGTCTTGTCGCAGCCTTATCGCTCCTCGTATGCCCAGGAGTTAAGTATCTTATGACTATTGCTAGTACTTTGTTTTGCCTTGTTAGGAGACTTGCTTTCTCCACGTTTGTTTCATCGCTTACTGTGCGGTTTATTATTCTTGTTTGCTCAAATAAAGAGTACCTTAATCATATCCCTGCATCGTTCCATTCTGTTCTGCTCTGCATCTGGGTCCAAACACATTGACTAACCGTAACACACACCGAGTCCTGCGCCCAAAACTTTGCTGGCTCCAGCAAAGCAATGGAGCAGGAATCCGCCAAGCGCATGTGGGGCAGGTCGGTAAACGTTAATTTTTAAATACTGTTGCTCGGCAACATCATTCTACTTCTATAAAAGCTACAGAGAGAGAGTTCAGGTTTATCACAACAACACGACTTTAACACGATTTTTGATATATTCACCATCACGAGTTTGCTGTTTCATAGAAATGCAACGACAAGTGCAATGACAACTTGGTAAGTAATTACATTTATTAAGAAACAATGTGTTAACATATTAACACACATTAACACTTTATAATAACTTTCATCCATAAGGCATTTATAAACCACTAATAAATAACACACAAATAAATGTGAATATGCTTTTATCATGTTATGTTCTGTTGTTATGCTCTTAGGCATAGGTGAAAGTGGACCGGAACGGTCCGGTGCGGCGTTGGGGCAAGACTTTCTGTGCCGGAACGCCGTTGGGGGAAGAGATGCAGCTGCCTGTCAATCAAAATCCGATTGCTGCAGACTGCAGAAGCAATCACGTTCCATAATTTCCAACAAGGAAACACATGGCTGACGTTATGTTTCCTTGCACGTCTATTTTAATACCTTTGAAAAGGACACGTTAACCTGCTTTACAGTAGACCCGACGCGACGCGACGCACTTTACACTTCTGCGTAGGCCGCGCTGCAATTACACTGTCACATCGCTAGGTGGCAGTGTGTTTTTTTAAATCGGCCTTAATGGGCCATAATCGCACGTGAGTGGGCGTCACCATAGTTAGTGACAGACAGGCCTGAGGAGAAGAAACATGCAACGAACAATAAGTCAAATGTTTAAAAGAAAGGAGAGAGATAAAGAAGCAGATAATGTGGCTAAAGTTAGAAGGAGAGAGCAAATTGAGGGCCAGAGGGGGGAGGCAGAACCTCTGCAAAATGAAAACCCACCCTCAGATGCAAACACAGGTGATGATGCTAACTTAGACTAGAGAATGGACATGAAGTTAGCTTACTAGCAAACTAGACAGTGGCTTACTCAGAACACAGTCTGTGTGCATACAGTACAACATTTTGTATGTATCCTACACATTGTAGGATACATTTTTTTTATATATACTTTATTGCAGGGTTGTACATTACATTTCAAGTTCATTTCATACACTTTACAAGTTTTCTTCACTTGTCTAAGTTCATCCTGCATCATTTTTTTACATTTTTTTTTTTTTAAAGAGAACAAAAAATAAAAAGATAAAGAATAAAGAATAGAGAGAAAATACAGAAAAAGAAGAGAGAAATTATAGGGATAGAGATAGAAAAGTAAGAGATAAAAGGAGGGGGGGTGGGAGGGGTGGGATCGGTGAGGGGGGGGGGGGGGTTCTTCCTACTCATTCATTCGGTCCATTTACTCCAGTTCATAGTGAATTGCTCTTCACGGTTTCCCACTTTATAAGTAATTCTTTCCATTTCTTTTATCTCTTCAACAGTTTTTTTCCAATTATTAACAGATGGTGGGTTTAAGTCCAACCATTTACGTGTAATTTGCTTTAAAGCTGCAATACGTAATATAGTGTACAAATATTTATCTCCCTCCCTGTGTATATCTAATGGAATAAGACCGAGTATAATATTGACTGGATGTATAGGATTTTGTAAGGTAAATGTATTTTTTATTTTTACTTGAACTGCCTCCCAAAACCTTTTCAATTTAGGGCATGTATAAAAAATGTGTGTGTGATTGGCTTCTTGTTCCGTACATTTCCTCCAGCATTCTGCATTGCCTGTTGGCCTATATTTTGACAACATTTTCGGTGTTAGGAAGATCTTCATATTTATTTTCCAAGCAAATTCTTTCCAGAAATTTGATTGTGTTGTCTTAAATATTATTTTGCATGCTTCTTTCCAATCTTCTTCCGTAATTGTTATTGCTAATTCGTTTTCCCATTTTTCTTTAGTGTTATCTTCTTGTATCTTGATTTCTTGCATGATTTTGTAAAGTTTTGAGATTTTTGTCTTTTCGCTGTTTCTATTTTTGCTCAGATATTCCATCAGTATATGTGATCTTTGTTCCTGTCTCCTCTGTTGTGTTATAAGGTAGCTTCTAATTTGTAAGTACTTAAAGAAATGGCCATTACTTATATTAAATGTATTAACTAAGGTTTCAAATGAGTCTATCATGTCATTTGTAACCATCTGTGTGTTATGTTAGCACTAGCAAAAGAGTCAAGTGTGGCAGAACCCCAGAACAGACGGACACAAGAGGCAAACTAACAATAAAAGGATTTATTAAAATGATGGACAAAAAGAATAAACCTACTCTAACGGGGCCTAAGTGGGGGGGAATGTGTGGATGCCAGAGAACTGGATAATGTAAATTAGGTGTGAGTGGGACTGTACTCTATGTGTCTGGGTGTGAGTGTCTAGCGTGCAAAAACTAGTGTGGTGTAGATATGTAGATGAGTGAAGTGTTGAAATATGTACGTGTACTAACCAGTCCAGAGCAGAGAGGGGGAATAGTCGGCAGGCAGGCAGGGGGGGGTTAGGCAGGAGGATTAGTCGGCAGGCAGGCAGGGGGTTAGGCAGGAGGAGTAGGCGGCAGGCAGGCAGGGGCATAGGCAGGAGGGGTGGTCGTTAGGCAGGCAGGGACATAGGCAGGAGACGTAGTCGATAGGCAGGCAGGGGGTCTAGGCAGGGGGAGGCAGGTTCCTTTGGGGAGCGAGGATCAACAAAGAAAACAACTAAAGTTAGCAAAATAACAAACAAACAAAACTCTGAAGTGAAACTACTTGAACGAGAATAGACAACAGGGAGAGCCAAACAACTAACCACATGGGTCAAAATAATCAAGCGTCGTAGGAAGGTTTCTGGGGCTCTTTATAGGGCTGCCTCCTCCTGAGTTGATAACCTGCTGTGGAAGGTCCAGCTGTCTCCACTTGAGCCTGATGAGGCTCAACGAGCGCCAACGAGGCAGGAGGGGGCGGAGCCGAAGAGGGATTCACAACACTGTGAGTACACCTGTAGTCCCTTCCTAGCCCATTCTTCTAATATGTTGTCTGTTTTATTAGGTAAAAAGTCTGGATCACTGGCTATCTCTCTCAAATAAATACATTTGTCATCACATTTATACATTTTACGAATAGTTTTCCAATTTATGAGGGTATTTTCTATGCATCTGTTATTTCCACTATATTTTTGAATATCCTTTAGACTCAGAAAAGGTAGTGTTCCTATTGATATTGATATTACTTGTTTTTCTATGTCTTTCCATTTGGTTTGAACCGAGTTATTCATCCATTTCATTATTGTATCTATTTGAGTTGCATGGAAATAGGACTTTAGATCAGGGAAATTAAACCCTCCTTTTTCTCTGGTTTGAGTTAGTATACTAAGTTTTTTCCGTTTACTTTTGTAGTTCCAAATGAAATTTGAGAGCATTGTATTCCATTTTTTGAAGCTACCATGTGGAATGGGAACTGGTAATGTTTGAAATAAAAACTGAAACTGTGGGAGGATCATCATTTTGACGCTTTCTACTCTACTCATTAAGGATTCAGGTGTTATCTTCCATCTATTAAGATCTTCTCGTATTTTATTTTCAAGGGCTTGATAGTTGTCAGTGTATAATGTTGTTATATCTCCGGTGAGGTAGATTCCTATAACAACCTATATTTTTCCTTAATTTCCGAATCTATCTGTTCTCCAATTGTTAATACTTCACACTTACTTTCATTTAGTTTATAACCAGAGTGTCTACTATATTCTGTAATTGCTTCCATTAGGCTTGGTAAGGATTGGGTTGGTGATGTTAAATAAACGACTACGTCATCTGCATATAATGCCAGTTTATGCTGTTCCTCTTTTATCGTTATGCCTTTGATGGTATTATTTTTCCTTACACTTTCTGCTAGTCCTTCCATGCATATAGCAAATATAACTGCTGAGAGTGGGTCTCCTTGTCTTGTACCTTTATAGATTAGAAATCTTCTGGATATTGTGCCATTTACTTTTACTCTTGACACTGGATTTTTATACATTCCTTGAAGCCATTTATTAAAATTCTCATGAAATCCAAAGCTTCTTACAATTTCAAACATGAATGGCCATAGCACTCTGTCAAATGCTTTTTCTGCATCCAGTGTCAAGAGTAGAAGGTTTGCACCATTATTTTGTGCATAGTCCATTATATTTAACGTCCTCCT